>NW_026623639.1:394608-416365 GCF_030028575.1 Malurus melanocephalus
GGGAAGGGGATCTGTGCTGGGCACAGGAAAGGTCTCAGGATGTCAGAGCAGCCCCCTGCAGCCCCAATGAACGCTAATGATTCATTAATTAATAATGAATCCTCCTTTTTGCCCCCAGGGAGCAGCCCCGGGCTGTTCCAGGTTCCATAATATCAAACACCCCTGAGCTCAGTGCTTCTCTGGCACAGCTCTGCTCCACAAAGTGTTGGCACAAACAGAACTCTGACCCTGCCCTGGAAGCACCCCCTGCAAACACAGAAACAGGATTTACAGGGAGCTGCACCCCAGCAATCCATCAGCTCCGGGTGCTCAGCAAACCATGCACACCCTGAACTTGATTCTTGTGTTTTCCTTGGCAGGTGTGTTGAACAAAATGCCAGAGATGAGGAATAACAAAGCCAAGCTTCCCTTGGCTGGAGATAATCAGCTTCACAGCCTCACCTCCCCTGYTTCCAGCTCTACAAAGTGACTGCTCAGATGCTGCTTGTCTTGCCAGGACTGTTTGATTCTGCAGAATTGGTACAGAAATGCCAGTGCAGCCCGAGCTGGTTCATTCCTTTCCCTCTTGGTTGTGTCTGTAGTGGGGTGGAGACAGACTGGGCGATGCCAGCGTGATTGCTCTGATTTTCTGAGGTACCAACAACTGCAAAACCAGAAACCAAGAGGAACGAGACAAACACAAACACAACCAGAACTCAGTACAAAACATCCCCAAGCATATCCATAAAAACAACTGCCTGAATTAATTATTAAAGTCATTTTATACACTCTACACAAATTGCAGAACTACCTAAGCGACTCCCAAACATCCCCAGCAAAGCACTTCTGAAAATCCCACACTGCAATTACGTCGAGCTCTGCATCTCCCGACCATGAAACACTTTCCAGGAGAGGACAGTGAAGTCACTTACTGAAAAAGAGGAGATGCTATCTCTCCCCCACACGCTGTGCTGCTGCCCTGGTGCCCATTTTCCAATTAAACTGGCCCAGTTTATCTGCCTGTCTGACAGAAAGAGAGTAACGGCCAAGAACTCATTAATATCTTTTTATCTGTGCGCTGCTAAGCTAAGATTTGATCAGCAAAGCAATCAGAGCTTGTTAGAGCTATGACATGGCATTGCAGAGATTATCTAGAGACTGAAAATACAGAGTTTTTTCTTCTATTTGTGTAAAACAAAATAAATCTTTACTTTTTGTAGTCCTGGAATGCCTGCAGATCCAGGGGAGTAGAGTGACCTCAGAGTGTATTTGTTCCTGCAGAGGAACCATCCATTTGTGAGTTATTTCAGCAGATTTGGCAGGACAGTGCTGGTTTCTCTATTTTGTGAGAGAAACAACAAATGCTGACATTGTTCTTCAATTCCAACAGCCACGAGACCCAACAGAGAMCTCGTTCAGTGCACCCTCCCCAACTCCCCCTTTGCCAGATTAAACACAGAAGTGGCAAAAAGCACAGATTTATGGAAAATTATTCTTTATTTGTTTGTRGCAGCCTCCAGGAGCCACAGCAGCAGAGCCCATCCTCGCTGCATGAGAACAAACAGCATTCGTCGTGCTAATTAAACCACAATTTGCTCCAAATCTGAGCCCTAAAAAACGCCAAGAAAGAGAGAACTGTGATCATCYGTGAACTTCATTCTGTCCACACGGTGCCAACAGAGGAGCAAAAGCTCTGAATGCCACAAGATACAGAGCCAGAGGTGCTGAAGATGTGGCTGGGACCCCAGAGCAGTTCTCAGGGAGTYCTGACAGGAATTTCAATGGGCAAAGAGTTGCCATGCCCAAATTCCAAAGGAAAAGTCGTGCATGAAGGCTTTTGCCTAATAAATTTTTCCCTTTATACTGCCAAAATAATTTTAAATGCTGCAACACAAAATATATTTTCATATGAATCAAAAGTATTATGACTAAGATAATTATTTCTCATCTACTGAATGTATCACAGGTATTAAAAATTGAGCCAGAAAAAGAGATGTAATGGAAGTTGATATCTTCTTACCTGTGTTTTTGAACAGAAATAAATGACTGAAAATTGTGTGCCKGGTGACATTTGACAGTTTGAGTAATCTATCACCAGGGAACCGATAAATTTGGGTTGGAATTAAGGACCTGTTGCCCTTGAAGTGTTTCAGAGCACAGGTTCTGTTCAGGTTCTAACCCGAGGCAGTAATGAGCTATTTAGGAGCATTATCCATTCTCACTCACAAAGCTGAACAACGCTGCTGCTGCTTAAGCACATGCTTGGGAAGGCATTGCTCAGATCCTTGCGAGGCTCTTGCAGTTCAGTAATCTGAAAAAAAAACCCGTGATATGTTTTTGGAAGCCTGCCAGAGCCATGATAAATAATCCCCTGTTCCTGATAGTTTCAATACAGCAGTTCCCTGAAACTCATTTCAGCCCCAGAACCTCCCTCTCCTGTAAACACTTTCCACTGCTCTGGTCAGTACACGATATAAATTAGTTATTTAAACACAGCTGAAGTCCTGCATTTTACCAAACATTTTGGAATATAAACATTTTTAAGCCTGTTCCTGGTCATGTGCCACAGTTGCAATTGCATTGCTCAGCTGCAAAGGAATCCAAAGCCAAAAGAATCACCTGCAGGCAGAAATTGTCCAGTTTATCCTGTGCTGGGGAGTTAATGTCACACTCAGATTGGGCAGGAGTTGTGCTAAACACACCCAGGGTGTGCATGCAGAGTCACTCAGCATTTCCAGCCAAGCTGAGACATCCCCGAGGAGGAAAAGCTGCACAGCTCAAACCTGTAGGGAGTGTTAACAGTTTGTATGGGAGAAAAACGCTACGTCCTTGGTTGTCTTGAGAAAGAAAGATTGGAATATAGAAYTGATAATRCAAGTAGTTTACAATTATAAACATTATTAATACTGYAGTTTTTGTAAACTTATTAATCCTATRTTGATGAGTAGAAAGTGATAGTTTCACTAACTAATGTATGTTTGAYACAAATGTATGTATTGGTTGTTAAAGTAAATAAAAGAGGCCTATCCCAGAATAAAGTGTGTAAATAATACTTTTTATGTGTGTATATGACTGTCTGACCAACAACGACATAAACCAGCCCCTGTGARGCTCCTCAGCACATCCTCTCTTTCAAATTCAAGAGCTTTCTGCCCGATTGTACACCTGAGTTCTTTCTGTTTTCCAGTTCATTTCCTGCTCATTTCCCATTTTCCCAGAGTTTGATTCTGGTGTCTCATCCTCTGAGCTCTGCTTTCCAGCCCCAGGTGCCAGCACACCTTGCCAGGGGAGCACCCACATCACTTCTCCGTGGATCTGCAGAGGGAACGTGGGGGAGGTTGGCAGCACTGGAGTAAAATCTCAAGAGTTTGTAAATTAATTTTAGTCACATCGGGCACCTCGCAAACACAAACACAACATCCCCAGAGCTGYGGATGGAGGAGGGATGTGTTACTCCTCGCTCCTCCGATGCCACTAACACGACACAGACGTGCAGGAGCTCCTCAGGAGCTCTCCTGGGTGATTTGCAGCGAGGACAAGCAGAAGCAGAACAGGAGAGGAGCCTGCTGCTGCCCGTGCACAAACACAAAACTCCCCAAACTATGGGAATGAWGCTAAAGGAAAGCTTTTCTCCAAATACAAATACCCAAGGAATTGTTTAATGATCMAAGGGGAGAAGACATCTAAATTTAATCCCCTCTGTGACAGAATAGAGGTGATTGCAGGTGGGATCCTGCTGACCAGAATTCTGTGAGATTCCCTTCACAGTGAATTGAGCACTGAGTCACCCACTGAGCCAGGCACAGTTTATTTGGGGTGGGCAACCACATTTGCTCAAATGCACCTAAAATGGCAATAAAGGCACCAAAAGGGGATTAAATCCATGTTTAACCTCAAGCAGAGCAGGTGAGGAAATCTCTAACATTCCTYGGAAAAAGGCACCAAACCCAAACAMGCTCCACGTGCTCGAGGGGAGCTGCACAGAGAGCTTTGAGCCACACTTGGACCAGCAGCTCGGAGGCTTTTGGCCAATTCTGGTGCCTGGCAGAGCCTCCCTGGCCTGGGCTGTGTGGCTGCAGGGCCATGGGCAGGGAGGGCTGGCACAGCATGGATGGGTCACAGTTTGTGGGCACTGATTGCAGGGAAGGAGCACGGGAATGGGGCTGGCTGAGTCCTGTCCCTGCCATCGCAGCCCCTTTGGGTCTGAGCAGCTCTGARCTGARCTGCAGCCTGTGATAAATGGCTGGWTKAACTGGGTTGTTTGTAATCAAACCCAGGGACAGCTTTGGAAGCTTTAGCCATGGGAGATGCACTCCAGAGGCACTGCACGAAGAGTAATGGAGCTGTTCATGAGAAAAGACAAGAGGAGCAAGCAACAAAAATGCCTGCATAGGCCATAAATCAGCAAAAAAAAGCATCACCCTGCAGTGACAGGAGAATTGAGCCCAATTGCAGGAAATGTTCACCTCAAGGGCCTAGAGCTGCCCTCCCTGCAGTGTCCCTGATCTCAGGGAGGTGAGGATGGCAGCAATGCTGCAAACAGCAATTCCCACCCACCCCAATGGTTCAGGCTGGCACAGCCCCCAGGAGATCTCTATTCCAGCCTCCTGCACAGGCCAGGCTCGGCTGGGAGAGCAGGCTTGGCTGCTCAGGGCTCAATTCAATGGGCTTTTGGAAGCCTTTGGCCACTGGCCCCAAAGCCAGCTCTCCTCCAGGCTGCACAAATCCACACCCCATCCACTGACCATCCTGGTGGCCCTCTGTCCAACACCCTCCAGCCTGGGGATGTTTTTCTGCCCTGAGTGACCAAAGAGGAATGCAGTACTTTGGAAGAAAGGAATGGAGCCTCCTGATTTGTTTGGGAAGTGAGAGGTGAAAGGTGCTGTGAGTTGAATACCTCATTTTGCTGACAGCMCTGCTCCTGACTGCAGAATGATGCTGGAATTATCTTTAAAAGGCAGGGAAACTGATAGAACAGGATTTCAATGTCAACAGCCAAAGGAATAGAAGGAAAAGCAGCCACAGGCTGTAAAAGTAATGAAAGTGGGATTAAATTTTTTTCTGCAGCACTGCCAGTTCCTCAAGGAGCACAAAGTAGTTGATTGACACTGGGAATCCTTGGCCAGTCCTGCATGCAGAAAAGCTGCAGACAAACTGCTGGTGCACTGCTGGRCACCCTCAGGAGCAGGGATCACCTCTGTTCCCACAGGAATTCTGTGCTCATGAAGGATGAGGAGGGACAGGCTCCATTTGCCAGCCCAGATTTAACACTGAACAGTCAGTGATCTCAACTGACCACTCACACCAATGCCCACAGAGTCCTTGGCCTCACCTGAACCTGCCAGGCCAGAGTCCAAATGAGGTGGGGAGTCCTACAGTAGGTACTGAGCAAGTTGCACGACATTTATATTAACACTGACCTTTGAGAAATAACGATTTTTGGWCATTGTTGCTCAAAACTGCACTTGAAAACTCACTTGCACTGGAGAGTTCCACTCCTGTCTGTCTGCAGATGGAAATGAGATCCTGATCCAAGCAGCACAGTCGAGGATGATTTGTTAAAGAGTAGAAAACCTCTGCATTAATCATATGGGGTGCTAATGAGTTGTTCTTTTGTGCCTCTTCYTTAAAGGATCGCTGTAACTCGATGGGCAACCAGAACTCACAGAAATATGGGYTGGCAGGTGAAGGTTGCTGCAAGTCTCCCCTGCCCCAGGCATGGTCACAAATGCTACAGCCACTCCAATCTTTCCTTTAAATCTCCACTGAACAGATTTACAGCCTCCCGAGAGTCCAGCTAGCCTCCAGCTACTCGCAGGGTAAGAGTTTTGTCTGGTTTGTTTGGTTTTTTCCCTGATATCTAAAGTAACCTCCCTAATTGCACTTCAGCAAATTGCTTTTTGTCCCATCATTTGTGGTCACAGGACAAGTGTTTACTGTCATCTTTACAAATGTGTTTATACATTTTGAAGACAGTTGCTGAGTCCTTACATTGTGTTTTCTTTCCCAGCTCAAATAATGAATTCCACCCTTCCACATGCTTACATTTCTAAGCCTCTCACAGTTGTGGTTGCTCTTCCCCTCTCTGGTTTTGCCTCCATCGTTCTCTGAGGGTGAGTGCAAGGCTCGGGAGAGGATGGAGCGCTCCAGCCAAGCCTGGCTGGTGCCAAATGGAACAGAAATAACGCCCTCTGATGTCTCACAGCTGATCCTCCTGCTCCGAGAGCTGCTCTGCAGCACTGCTCAGCTATGAGCATTACAGTCCTGAGTCTCCTCTGCAGCRTTTGTGCCTGGCAGTGCTCGTTTGRTATGTGAATTCYTTCTTTGTGGCACACTACATCATCTTTTTCTCCTCCAGTTTCAAGGTGCTGAGTTCAGGCTGGCTCTGCAGTATCYCAGGGYCATTTGAAATCTCAGCCCTGCACTCYGTGCTGGAATCACTGCAAATGTTATAAAAATGCYCTCAGTTCCATCACCCAAGTAATTACAGAAAACACTGGCTAAACCATTCCCACATTATTCCCTGTGAAATCTTACTTCATTTGTCCTTCCTCTTTGACAGCAAACACTTTAGAATTGCAGGYTTTCATTAGTGAGATTATCACAGGTATTGCACGAATGCAAAAACCCCGTACCTGTCACTGTGGGCAGTGACACCGATCCCCTCCCTGCTGCAGGTAAAGGCTGAGAGCCTGCTAAGGAACCTTCCCACAGTCAAATTTAAATCATCAGCAATATCAGGGAAAAGCAGCCCGAGCTGACAGCCCCAGTCACTGACAGCCCTCTACACAACTGCTGTTCAGCAGCTCCGGCTGAGGAATATCAGCACGACTATTCCTGYGTGCCCACACAATCCTGAACCRCSGTCCAATTTAGTTTAGGGGRAAAAAAGAGGTGTTTTGCTAAAATTACCATAGTATAGGTTTTTCATTTGTATTACCATAGCAACAAAGGACTTCGCTTGAAATGAGACCCCGCAGTGCTCCGGGTGAAGCGCACGGTGCCCACGGGAACAGACAGCCCTTGTCCCCCTGAGGTGACTGTCCCCATCCTGCGCGGAGGTGCGGGACATCACCTGCAGCAAATCCCCTCAGAGAGCACTGCCTCGGCAGGGAAGGGAAAGCAGAGCCCAGAAAGATCACGATCTCTGCACCCACGGGGGGACAGCAGCACACGGGATGGGAGCGGTTCAGTAAAAAGTCTGTGACAGAGCTTGAGCTGCCGGTGWCTCCTAACCCTGGCACCAAGACTTAATTCACAGCTTTAAAACGGAGATTTTACATCCACACAGAGTAGCTTCCACCTGGATGTCAAACAAATTTCATTAAAAKTAGAGCTGGGCATTATTCTCCAGATCTGTGACAATAGAGCGCTGTGCTAATTGTGGTAATTGTGGTAATTCCCGGGCGCTGCGAGGGAACAAAGCACGGGTTTGGCTTTCCCGGCGTCTCTGCGTAGGTCGGGGAGAGAGCTGGGGTAGGATTTATGYTTTAACGGACACCTGTCATCGCACTTGTCCAACAGCGAAGCCGGGCTGGCTCGGAGGGGCACAGCAGCASGAGTTTCCCGAGGATGCCACCTGTGCGCTCCCGGCGCGGGGCAGGGCTGGCGGGCGGCCCCCCGGCCCAGCTCCGCTCCTCCCGGCTCCGGGAGCTCCTCCTCCCGCTGCTCGTCCCGGCGGGGCCGGTGGCCCGGGCGCTGCTGGCGGTGCCGGTGCCGCACCATGCGCGGGGTCGGGGCCGCTCCGGAGCGCTCCCGTCCCGCCCCCGCCCGCGGCCCCGGAGCTCCGCAGGGCGGAGGCGCAGCGCGGTAGCGCGCCCGGTGCCGACCCAACCGCGGGGCTCCGCGCTCGCTGCCCGCTGCCGGAGCCGCGGGGCAACTTGCAGGCAAGTTCCGGGCAACTTTGGCGGCTCCGGGGCGGCCGCGGGCAGCGCAGAGCGGAGGAGGCGCCGCCCGGCCGGGGGTGCCCGAAGCGCGGAGCCCCCGGAGCGGGCGGGGCGCACGGACCCCGCGGCTGCAGCAACAGGTTCTGTCCCTCCGCAGGGATGGAAGAGAGGGAGCGGCCGTCATTCCCTGCCGGAGCCGGGCTGGCCGCGCCGCCAGCAGCGGGAGGGGCTCGGCCGCTGCCCGGGACCGCTCGGCTCGTTCCTGCCCTGCCCCGGCCCCGCCGCGGAGGAGGCTGACGGTGCTCCAGGCTCATCCATCGGGCTCGCTTTGTGCTGCTCGGGCTTCCCCTGGCCGGCTCCGCCGCTCCCCGCGTCCTGTGGCTGCACGGCGCAGGATGGAGGCTCGTGTTTCCAGTTTCTTCCGCCTTGCCTAATCTGAAGGTCCTTTACAGCTTTCMTTTTTAAATAATTAAGGGATGTCTTTTGTATTGGTTTATGTACTGACTTCTGCGCGTTGCTGACTGACAGACACATCAAGTGAATTGGTTTTGATAGGCAATGTCTTTCTGGCAGATTTTCTTTCATTGGAAAAGACTTGGGGAGGGGGTGAGGACAGGACAAGCATGAAAGAACTCTTCCATGACTACGCATCTTCATTTCGGTAGCAAAATACTTATCTATATAAATAAATGTCAAATCCTTTACTTTTTTAAAATTACGTTTAAGAGACTGTTATGAATATGACTTGCTAAAATTTGTTGACATAAATATGTTTCACAGCAGGAGAGTAACTGCAGTTATTAATCCTAATGTATTTCAGAACATTCTCCTGGGGATATAAGTTATCTGCAAAGTTATTTCACTTCTGATTACTATCAGTAGAATAAGGCTCAGCTTTATAAAACCAAACACTGAGTAGCATTTTTGACATAATTCTGTTTGTAGGTTGTTGTAAGATGCCACAACTGTCCAGCTCAAGGAGAGCAAGATTAGAGATAGAATATATTTTTTCAGCTTATCTGCTTTTCAGGAGAGTTTTATGTCATGTTATACACTGATCTTTTTAAGTTTTACTTTGGTTTGGCTGGAAGTGCACTTTTGCAAGCAGAGTGGAAGTTTGAGATCTGTTCTTAGGCTGTAGAGAGCTGCAGGAGTATGGCTTGTAGTGTGTCAGGAGGTACCTGGCAGTGAGGTACAGCACGGAAATCCTGTGCCAGGAGAGAGCTGCAAGTGCTTGGAAATGCTGCTTAGCTAAGGAAAGACTAAACGAGGAAGGATCACTACATTGTAAAGCAGAATGGAATGGAATTCTTTCCAAAAATCACTATATTCATATTCAACATGCACTGAAATCTGAAACTTTTTAAATTTTTTTTTTAAACTTAATTTACAAATGGTAAAAAGCAGCAGAGATGAGTTGCARGCACTGGGATTGACAGAAGAGTCTAGGGGGGAGTTCTGCATCTTCTTTGCAGCCTTGTTGTCATCCAGGCACAACTTTGAATTGTCTGCACCACGGAGCAGGAGCAGGACTCCTTGCAGGAGCTCTGATTACATCAGAGATGCACTGCAGAATTCAAAATACTGCAGAGGACACTGAGGGGGGGGAAACAACACTTGCAGTGGAATTTTAGCTTGTTTCTCATGAGTTCTCTTTCYTCCCCTCAGAAGGGCATCTTTAATAATCCTTTTCCCTTTGCCTCGGAGYCTGGCATCCTTCCTGAATTCTGGCTGCAAGTAAGGGCAGTACRGATTTCTAATTTGATTTCTTCATCAGACATAATGGATTTCATCTTGTGCAGGACAGATTTTTGCAAATGTGTTCTATCTTAGTTCCCATGCACAATACACCCCCTTAGAGTCTCCCAGAGCCCCTGCTGTCAGCCAATTATTCCATGTTCCTGGAGGTTGTAAAAACCAGAGCGGTTCAGAGGGATTTAGGGAGGGACAGTTGTTGCCCCAGCAAGTTTACAAACACAACAGCCACGGTGCTCTGAGAGAAGGGATGTGCCAGGAGGAGAACACGCTGGCAGCAGGAGATTGAGCTGGGCTCAGCCAGTCCCACGCATCCCAAGGGCAGAATCCTGCTCACCCTCCGACAAGGAGGGCTTTTAGCACTGGGCCTGACTTAACCAGGGCAGAGCAGAGGATTTTACAGCAGATCCTTAAAGTTCATCGTGTTTAATTGCTGGGAAGAATGGTGCTGGAGGCTAATGTGTTTGTCTGACCTCATATTCCAGTGTGTTGTCTTTACTCCTAAGGCATTTCTTATCAGCTGTCCCCAGTGACATCAGGCTGTAGGAATAAAGCAGTTTGCTTGGGCTTTAAGCTCAATAGCAAAAAGTCCTTCCATTAATTAGATCTCTCTCATCCTAAAGCAACACTGACCATCATTCTGTCGAGACACCTTCAGAAGGAAAACAAGAAACACGCAGAGAAATGCATGAGTCTATTTTTCTTCTTTCTTCGTTCTTCAAGTCAGCCACATTTATTATTGTCCTTTATTTCCTCCTACTCTCCCCCTGTAGATATGATGCTGCGTGTATGTGAGGAGAGAACATGAAAATAACCCATGTGGGGATCAGATCCTACGTGGGATTTGTAGGCTTGCCAGTTCTGGTTATGGAAAACCAAGGAGCAACCTTTTCTAAGTGCAGCCACTCAGTGTGACACACAGGGGATTAATTTGTCCAATTTATTGTCTCACACAGGTCGAGGAGATGGGAGYGAAGGAAGAAATTCCTTTTTCTTTGCTCTGCTCTTTCACAGTTGCTGCCTCAGGGTTACAGCRTGTGTCTGACACACGCAGAACATTTACATTTCCCTCTCTCTCCACTTTTTCCCATTGTGTCAACAGTGGATGTGCTGGGAGATCAAACCAGTGACAGAGATGAGCTGCCTCCTCATTTTTCTTGGCTGAGATTCAGAGGATAAGTTGTTGCTAACCAACATCATCTGGTATTACAGAAGGGAAAATGGTTAACAGCTCCCACTTATCCATATCTTATATCAGTCATAATCTTCATTCTCTTTGGAKCAGCCCTGCCTYAGMCATGGCTGAGGCAGAGGGGAAAARGSYTTTTTTMAAATAAAAAGAGATGAAGCCCTACATGAACACCCATCAGCAGCCCTGCTGTCCCATATCAGACCCATGGTCTGAACTCCAGGGGTGTTTCCTCTGCTGCCCCATGGAAAGAGGATGAGATGAACTTTCAGTGCCTTCCAACCCAAACCATTCTGTGATTCTGCACCAGTGAGGAGAGCTGACGTGGGGCCACCTGTTTGTAAATGTGCACAGAGTGCTCTGTTCAGCCCAGTCCCTCTGGAAAGTTCAGCAGCAGAGCTGAGAGTGTTTTGTTGAAGCATTTAAATGCCCTTGCAGCAAGGAGAGCTCTTAAACTGATGTGCACTGTGGTTTGAGTCCTGTGCTGTTGTGTTTTGATGGGTTTTTCTTCTCCAATAGGTATGTACCACTCTTGGTGTGCTTTCTAAACCCCAGCTTGTGCAAGGAAGGGTTCTGTGGCTCAGCAAGCAGCCCTAGCAGGGGGTTATCCCTGGGCTGCACATCCAAGGGAGGTAAGTGCAGCCAGGAGAAGAACAAAGCTCTACTGGAGCCAATCAGCTGGAATATTTATCCCTCTCCTGTGGAGCTGAGGCTAAAAAGCCAAAATCCCGGTGCATATTTAATGTCTGTGTATTGTACAATCTCCTTAATAAATAAATACTCGTCCCAATGAAACCCAGCCACTCCAGGCACTGAGCTGAGTGTGCAGATGGAAGGTCTGGGAGCAGTGCCTGTGGAGGAGCAGATTTGGGGCTGACCCCTGAAGTGCAGTGAATTAGGGAGGTCAGAAGTTTGAACATTTCCAGCTCCTGTGTTTTATACCCAGCTGAACTCTGTTCATTCCGTGGACTTTACGCCAGTGCTGCATGAGCAGAATTTGAACGTGATTTTCCAAGTTGCCATTAGAAATCTTTAGATTCTTATRAGCAGAGGTAAAGGCACTTTGTCTCTCAGGTACTGCTCAATCCTACACAAGGACAAAGCCCTAATACTGCCTATAGGGTGTCAGTTGTAACTGAAATAACACCCCAAGGTTTGCATGGAAATCCTGYATTTCTTTGCAATCTTCTGTAAATGAGGCCATAAAAGGGAGTTGCCATGTCATTAAYTGTGTAGAAATTCAATACAAATGTTTATGTGATCACCAATACAAGTGAGCCTTTTTCCCCCARATTGTTTCCAGATGGCCTTTTAGAAATTAATCTTGTACTAACTGGTTTTTAGAAGTGTGTATTTACTGAATTACAACATCATTRACTTCTGATTCTTTCTATATACTTCATGGGTGCTAAAACACTCCAGATTTTTATGTGCAACACTTAAAAATATTATACCATTTCCTTTTCTACAAAACACACTTGAATTCTGTGTCCTAATGTGATGCTGTCATAATTTTTATAYCTCCACTCTGAACCAGAAACATCCYGCCACATGGAGGAATTACTCCTGGTTTCCCTCTTTATCTTCTGGGGGCTGAAACCTCTGTATCTGGGACAGGAGGAGCCTCCCAGAGTGATAAATATTCCAGGCAGAGCTCCTGAACTGGGCACAGCCCTGCTGGACAATCCCAGCTCCCCAGAAAGCTCTTCTGACCACACTCAGCCCCTACTTTTTTCTTTCCAAATGTTTTCTTTGTCCACAAACATTTTTGAGCTCCAGCCACCACATTTGTTCAAAACCTGCAACCAGCCTCTCATTTCCTCACCCCTGGGTGTGTTTTCTGTTGCAGAAGACACTTGCAGAAGCAGCGAAGGGATGCAAAGCTGTCTTCCAAGATGACTCTTATGCCTGGAGAAAATTCCGACTATGACTATAGCGCCCTGAGCTGTACTTCCGATGCTTCCTTCAACCGCAGGTTCTTTCCAGAGTCTGAAACCCTCAAGGGAGTGTTTTACCAAAGAGCCAGGCTCATCCACCCTCAGGAGGATCTCCTCAAAGGCTTCCACCCCGACGATCGGAAGCGTCACATAATTATAAACGTGGGGGGCATCAAGTACCTGCTCCCCTGGACCACGCTGGACGAGTTCCCCTTGACACGGCTGGGACAGCTCAAGTTCTGCACCAATTTTGACGACATTCTGAACATCTGTGATGATTACGACGTGACGTGCAATGAGTTCTTCTTCGACCGCAACCCAGGGGCGTTCAGGACAATCCTGACCTTCCTGCGGGTCGGAAAACTCCGGCTCTTGCGAGAGATGTGCGCGCTGTCTTTCCAGGAGGAGCTGCTCTACTGGGGCATTGAGGAAGACAACTTGGACTGGTGTTGTAAAAGGAGATACCTGCAAAAAATGGAGGAGCTGACAGAGATAAATGAACGGGAGGATGACCTCCTAGAAAATGAAACAACAGGTGAAACAGTAGAGGAGACAAAAATTGGTTTGTGCATGAAAAAGTTGCARGACATGGTGGAAAGGCCCCAGTCTGGCCTTCCTGGAAAGGTGTTTGCGTGTTTGTCTGTTTTGTTTGTAACTATTACAGCAGTGAACTTATCCATCAGCACCATGCCTGACCTGAGGGAGGAGGAGGAAAAGGTAAGTTAGCTTTTAGGGTGGCAAATGGTATGTGCTGGGAAGAGCAGAGCAAGTACAAGGTCTGAGGGTATTGATTGCAATGGGGATTTGGCAGCTGTCTTTAGAGGGGGGAAAATATCACGGAGAATATTTGAATTCTTACATGACTGTTCAATTCCTTGTAAGACAATTAATCATATCCAGTTTTATGTGCAAAGAAAATCCTGTTAMCTTGCACTTTTCTGTATATTACCTTGTTAGGCTTTGTATTTGCTRTTTAGAAACCCTGAAATTCCTGAGCAATATCTTCTGTGGAATAAGCAGCTCCTTTCTAAGTTTTGCATTTAGCATGTTCCAAATTGCCAACGTGTTTCCCCATAGCAACAGCTTCAATTCCTTTAATATTTTGGGTGTAAAAAAAAAAACACAACACAGAAGCCTCTCCTCCTGCCACCGCACCAACTAAAATAGTCATTACCCAGTGCCGATTACAAACTCCTCCTCTTTCCCGCAGGGTGAGTGCTCCCAGATGTGCTACAATATTTTCATTGTGGAGTCCGTGTGTGTGGCATGGTTCTCCCTGGAGTTCCTGCTCAGATTCATCCAGGCCAAGAGCAAATTCGCCTTTTTGCGGAGGCCCCTGACGCTGATCGACATCATCGCCATCCTGCCCTACTACATCACGCTGCTGGTGGACACGGGCTCCGAGGGCTCCAAGAAGCCCAGCTCGGGGAACATCTACCTGGACAAGGTGGGGCTGGTGCTGCGGATCCTGCGGGCGCTGCGCATCCTCTACGTGATGCGGCTGGCGCGGCACTCGCTGGGGCTGCAGACGCTGGGGCTGACGGCGCGCCGCTGCACGCGCGAGTTYGGGCTGCTGCTGCTCTTCCTCTGCGTGGCCATCGCGCTCTTCGCGCCCCTGCTCTACGTCATCGAGAACGAGATGGCCGACTCGCAGGAGTTCACCAGCATCCCCGCCTGCTACTGGTGGGCCGTCATCACCATGACCACSGTGGGTTAYGGGGACATGGTGCCCCGSAGCATCCCCGGGCAGGTGGTGGCTCTGAGCAGCATCCTGAGCGGCATCCTCCTGATGGCGTTCCCCGTCACCTCCATCTTCCACACCTTCTCGCGCTCCTACCTGGAGCTGAAGCAGGAGCAGGAGAGGCTCATGTACAGGAGAGCGCAGTTCCTGCTGAAAGCCAAGTCGCAGATGAGCAATGAGTCACAAGGCAGCGAGGTTTTGTTCACCACTCTCTCCTCCGAGGCCAGGGACAATGAATGAAATTTATGGTACTGTTTCTCCTGCTGTCGCTGTATCCGATTCCACCATTGAATTTGCTCTGAAGCGTCTTAGGAAGGTAATCCTCAGATTAAAATGAACAAAAGGAGCTGTAACCAGGAACTGATGTGGTTTAAGAAGTCTGTTATTATGCTGTTCCTCTCTCCCCCCCATATAATGTATAGGGCAGTATTTTCACTGAAATAATGCAGTGGGATTTAAAGAATTAAAACTTCTCTGGCAACAACAAAAAAAAAAAAAAGCAACATATAATTACACACTTRACAGGCTGTTTTGCCATTTGTAATACACGTTTTTCCAACCGAATCACAATGTATATAATCATTAAACAGGCTACCATTTTTCTTGTTCMTCTTGTATATAAATAATGTAAATACAACAGAATTAATGGCTAAATTCTCTCCCARTAACACGCCCTAGAGCGTGATGGAAATAACCACAGACGTTTGTCCCATTGTGCTTTTACAAAAACGTCAAGTGAGACTCGTCACTCACCACAGAACCATCTATTTCTTTGCAAGTCAGCCCTAAACACAGCAGAACAGAAGAATCGAGCTGTTTATAGCATAACCCTGCTAAAGACGTAAATACTCAGAGCGCACCAGCTTCAAAATTTAATTGCCATTACAGCATTGATCCGATGCCATCGAATGCAACATTCCAAGGAACAAAGCCTTGGAGTTTTGTAGCACTTAATATTATTACCAAGAGGTGACTAGCTGCAAATGCAATGAAATATGCATGAGGAGATGCCAGCCGTTCCCCACCATCTGTTCCCAGCTTCACTTTCCCTCAGCTCTGGAAGGGAACTGGGGAAGGGTCGTTTCCAGGGACCCTCAGCACTGCTGGGCAAACTGGGGCCACCCCTTCCCGTGGAGCTCCTGATTCCGTAACAGGAGCAGGAAATCTGTGCCCGTGGGAAGCTGCCAGTGAGGAAAAGAGAAAATAAGATTTRAGTCATGGAGGGGGGCCACTGACAGATTTGTGCTTCGCTGTCCTCCCTCAGGAGGGACTCAAGACAGGATTAACTTTATCTTTGCCATCCTTACGCACGTGGTGGATTTTAAATAAGGAAAGATTTTAAAGGAAGAAGGGGAAGATTTTCAATAGGGCAGGAAAAGCAATGGAGATCCTAAAGCACAAGCACGTTTTCTTCACCCACACAGGTTTTTTGGTGCAGTTCTCTGCTGAAGTTGGGAGCCCAGGGGTCTGTGGCACACTCAGGTTTGGCACAGATTTCTGGGCAGGTCATTGACTGACCCCTGTTTATTTTAGAGGGAATGACCCTGACTTTTGTAACAGCTCAGGAAAAAAAAAACTCCAGAACTTAAAAAAAATAATTAAATCCACCTGTTTGATTTAATGTATGCTTAGAAGTAAAGAAAAGATGATTTAAAGAGTTTCACCTATTTTCCACTCTTTTTTAGTAAAATGACTTATTGGCAGGTAAGAGCTTGGGGAATTTAGAAGTCCCCACCACATTGACCAATGTTTCTTTATCTTAATTTTCAGAAATACTATTTCTTATTGGCATTTCTGGAGCAGGTTATGAGAAATGTCAGAATGCATAATGGTTTTATGATTTAAATTAAGGCCAAGGACACAACGTTGTCCTTCCAGAAAAGGGAGGCTTGCTGTCCTTCCTTCCAGCAAGCCCACAGCATGCTGATTTTCTTTTCAAATGTCTTTAAAATATAATTTGAAGCTGTTCTGATGTGCTTGTTCCTGAAGGAAAATTCCAAAACTTTTTAAAATGCACTTTACAAATAATTAGGGCTCTAGCATTCTCCAGCCTGTGGTAGGRAAATGTGCTTATGGAACTTTACTGCAGAGTGCTAAAACACCCAGACTAAACTSTTGGCAATTAATTCTGTGCCAAAGCTGCAAATGAACCAGCTTTTCACTCTTGTTCTTCATCTTTAATTAGAGTTGGACAAAAAACAGGAACATCGTGACAAAAATTTCTTCTCCCCATTTTTTTTTTCCATTTCAGAACTGTTTGATCATCTGGAGCATTGGCTCCAGCACAAGTGCTATACATCTTCTACCTTTGTGTCAGCGTTCGTTATAAAAAGAACTGGTAATTAGATTAGTCCTGTGAGCAACAGTTGCTTATCTAAGAATGTGTTTGACAGGCTGAGCCATAAATAAGAAGCTGTACATGAATATAAGGAGAAATCAAGACTTACCAAATAAAACCTAAGCTCATTTCCATGTTCTGCGAGCTGATAAATGCTACAGGGCAATCCATTTCCTGTCTTTRCATTAATGCTCATTTATTTCATGTATCACTTTATTTTTTTTTTTTTATCCCAGAACTAGAGCTTGATTCTAAAGCCCTTGTCCAGAAGAAATAAATTCAAAGTATCACGCTGGAGCTGGGTGTTGGTTGTGCTAAACTGTGAAAGCACGAGGTGGGCACAGAGAAGCTGTTGGGATGAACCTGGCAGCAGATGTTTGTCCCCATCCTGATGTGTCTGAGTCTCAGTGGCTGTAACCRACCTGCTGTGCTTTCCAGGGGACACAAATTGTGCTCCTTGTGCTAAATAAACCCAGCTCGAAGGCTGAAGAGCACAACTTCAGTGTCCACCCCACATGCTGTGTTCCAGCTTCCTGGGGAGGCTGGGGGGTCTCAGGTCATTGTGCCTCTCCATTATCTGGATTTTTCCTCAAATTCATGACGATTATGGCTTGGCTGAAAAGCTGGCTGTTTCCTGTGACCCAGCTGAGGGCTGGCTGTCCTTTCCAGCATTTTACCAGCATGTGCAGTCGCCAGGAAAGCCCCAGTGCAAGCCCTCGATGCTTTGATCACACCAGAAGGGCTGTTGGAATGTCTGCAGGGGTTTCACTGCTCTGATATCTGCTCTGTGTGCTCCTGCTCTGGCCAGCTGCAATCCCACAGCAGCAGCTGTACTCACTGGATTAATAAAGTGTGGGATCTCCTGGCATGTCCCTGTGCTCCTTGGGGACAGAGGGTGGAGGGTGGGACAGGAGCGGGGCTGGGGCACAGCTCGGGGCTCAGCAGGGCCAGAAAGCACTCAGCAGCAAAGAAAATCATCTCCCTGCAGAAAATCCACGTGCCAGATCGTACAGGGAAACCTCTTCCTTGCATATTGTCCCAAGAATCGCAATCACAGTTCATCGGGACAGGACTTTAAAATATTTTAACAAATAATCTAGCAGATTCGGAAGAGACCAGCAAGGATCTATGAAGACTGAGAAAGAAAAATCCCTGATGAAAGCAGAATTTCCAGGTAAGGTGGTACATTACTTTCTCCAAAATCCTTCCCTTTCCACCCTCCTGCTTCCTCAAAATGAACACAAACCCCTTGGTGGCTGCAGCACTGAGAAATGAAGGCACAGAACTGGAATTCATGACAGCAGATGGATGGCACCCCTGTCAACAAAAATGCACCTCAAAAGTTCTATTGCCAAAGCASAAAATGCAAACCACACGATTAACCCACTCATTTCTTTGCCACGTCCTCTGTGGCATTTCAACAATCCCATTTCAGYGTTCCTGACACAGCAATGATCAGAYCAAATCCAGATGCAAACTGWAATTCCCAAATGGCTGCAGCTCTGTGTGTGTCCTGTCCCATCACAGAGTGTGAATCCTCCTTGCCTGGTGGCTCTCAGTCACTCTGCAAAACCGTACACCACAAATAAAGAGAAATTTCTACACCACAAATAAAGAGAAATTTCTACACCACAGATAAAAGCAGGGAGAATTTCGTGTGCTGCCAGACTGAAAATTCTCAGAGTTTTGGCCTATTAATTATTAACAATAAAACTAGTCCTCCCTCCCTTTTTGCTCAYTGTTTTTCTTTGTAATTTCCCAGTGTCTCACATCCTCTGAAACRCTCCCTAGAAATCCCTAACGAGATGAGGAATGTTATTAGCTCCGAGCCTGCCAGGAGCATGGTGAGGAAACTGCAGGATCGGGATATCAGGGGATCTTCTGCCCTCTTCAGCAGAGCTTTCACTTTCTCTTTGCCTGCAGGAACTAATCCAGAAGCAAATGCCACTTGAACAGAAATAAAGTYCTGCCACAACTGAAACCACAGCAGGCCAATTAGGGTAATTAGAGCATATTTGCTACACTTTATAAATATTCATTGGTTATCCCTGTAGTCCTTGTGACAGGAGCTGAAGCACCAGAGCCAGGCAGGGCACACAAACCTGTGGAACTGTGTCAGGCTGAGGTCTCAGCTCCTYCTTTGTCAGATTCCCTCATTAATGGCAGCAGCTCTTAATTATGGTCATAATTTAACTCCTACCTTCAGTGAGGGTTCAGAAGAACTGGGCTGTAAACTGCAATAATTAGCCTGCTCAAGGGACTGACCCAGAATATAAGAAATTCCCAGTCATCATCTGGAAATTGGGATTTTTTAAAAACTTGACAGCTCATTTGAGAGCTCTCAGTCATGCAAGTGAAGTGGTCAGCGAGATAATGATGTTTATCTTCCTGTTAAAGATAACAATATCATTTAAACGGTGCCTACCTCAGGAACAAAGTGCTGGGCACAAGCGTAAATTTCTACAGTGAATTCTATAGAGAAATGAAGTTTTGACACAGAATTGCTGAATGATAAATTGAAGTGCTGCTCTCATTCTCATTAGTGATGCACCTCATGTCACAAAGCAGCTGAGAGATTTCATCCMTAACTTTCCCAGTGATGGCAGCTCCCAGGTCAGCCAAGGAAAAGATGACTCAGTTTCTTTCACTCAGAAAGAAAAGCACATTCTGAGAAATCGATAAATATTATCCTCACGCAAACCAAACCCAACACTGCAATTGCAGGTGACTTTAATTTTGGAGAGGAATATTTCCTGGCACAACATGCGTGGGCAAAGTTAAGGCTGCAAAGTTTCATATGGCAGAGTGAGGGGAGGCTTCCAGAAGCCCTGAAATTGAGATAAGAGAATCTTCCTTTTGGTGGGACCTGGGGAGAGCTGCAGGTGCCTTTTGTCCCTGCTGTCCCCTGCTCTCCACTGRCAGCAGCAGCTCCAGCTCACACCTGAAGTGCTGCAAGAATTGCACAGCACCAYGAGAATTCCAGAGGAATTTCCTCATGGAAATTCAGGCATTGGAACTGCCAGGGAGGGTTGGAGTGCCCATCCCTGGAGGTGTCTCAGGAAGGGCTGGAGGTGGCACTGAGTGCTCTGAGATGGGGACAAGGTGGGCATGGGGCACAGTTTGGGCAAGATGTTCCTTGGAGGTCTCTTCCAACCGCAGTGATTCAGTGATTCAGTGATTCTGGGACTCTGCCTTTCTGGATGCTGGGATGAGGAAGAGTCACATTTTGCACATTCCTGACAGGCAAAGGCAAAGGATGAAAGGACAAGTGCTCCCTGTGAATGCAGCTCTGGTTTTTGCTCATTTGTGTGCGATTGTTTCTCCCAGGAGAGGGACAATGCCCCAAACTCACAGCTGGACCAGAGGGTGATCCGTGCTGCTGGGACAGTCAGGAATCACGGAGGAACAGCACAAATGCCGGGTGTGATCAGGATTTGGGGCTGGGAGTTGTCTGTCACCTATGAGGAGCAGAGTCAGGATTCACAGAGGAACAGCACAAATGTAGGGCGTGATCAGGGTTTGGGGCAGGGAGTCAGCTGTCACCCATACAGAGCAGTCAGGATTCACAGAAGAACACCATAAATTCAGGGTGTGATCAGTGTTTGGGGCAGGGAGCGGGGCTGTCACTGTCACCCATACAGAGCAGTCAGGATTCATAGAGGAACAGCACAAACACAGGATGTAATCAGTGTTTGGGACAAGGAGCAGGGCTGTCACTGTCACCCAGGCAGAGCAGGAATATCCCGATCCCAGCATCTTACATTGCCATCTACGGGCCGCTCCCGGCAAATTCCTGTCCTAAAGCGCCCATCTGCACCAGCCAGCTTTAAAACGGTGAATAAAATATTTGGAGAAGTTCCCTTTAAAATGCAAAGGAAAATATTCGATCCATTGCAGTGCAGCCGTGGCCTCTCATTTCCAGAGCAGGCTGATGGATCTGCAAGGAAATGAGGATGAAGATATCATCACCACAAATTCTGGGAAGTGWGAAACTCCTAAAAGTATTCATGCAGCATTTATTTGGTTGGAATATTGGTAAGTGATATTTTTCAAAAGGCTAATGCAACTTTATCTGACTAAAATTAAGATTTTCAAGGTCACATGAGGCAATGTAAACATCGCCATCACTTGTACAAGAGCAGCCTGGTAAGAAAACTTATGGGTTTATTTATAAAATAAATGACAGAATCTACTTCAAAGGGGAAAAAAGATAATAACCTAATTGAATATGAAAAGGCAGCCATAGAGTGTSTTAATGTGTTCCAATCACTGTCACACCTGCTGCCTCCCACTACTACAGTAGTAAAATGAAACTGAGAGCAGCTTCAGAAACATTTTGAAATGACAACATGCAAGTCCTGTTAATGACTCCTATAAATTCTGCCTAAAATAGATCTATCCCAGCATCTGGAATACACCCCCAGGTGTGCACATACTCATGTGTACATATAGATAAATATATAAAAGGTTGCGTTTAAACTCTTCAATGTCTTTTTCAGAATTTCAAACCCTTACACAGTGAAGTTAGAAATCTATTTTACAAAGTAAGAACTTTTCAGCAGGGCCTGTAGCAATAGGACAAGGGGAATGGATTCAAACTGRAAGCAGGTTGATAAAGRCTGGTGATAAGGAAGACTTTGATTATTACAAAGGTGGTGAGGCCCTGGCACGGTGCCCAGAGGAGCTGGAAGTGYCCAAGGCCAGGTTGGGCAGGGCTTGGAGCAGCCTGGGATGGTTCAGATGTTCATTCCAACCATCCTGTGATTCCATGACTGCTCCCGAGCAGGTGAATGCCCATTTGCCTACAAGACCTCATTTCCCAGTTGAATTTCTAGGAGCCATTTTAAATTTGGAGATAACCTTTCTTTCCAAGCAGGGATTTGGTCTCCTAGCAACAGCACCAGCACAAACACCTTGTGAACCAAACTACAG
>NW_026623639.1:417012-421059 GCF_030028575.1 Malurus melanocephalus
CCCAGTGACGCAGCAAAGGTTCAGGCACCAGATGTGACAGCAGCACCCAGCACCCAGGAAAAGTGACGTGCACTGGATGAGTGCAGATAAAACTTTGTAAACTCTGAATTTCTTCTGTCTTTTGCCTTATTCTGCTTTTCTGTGCTCTTTTCCCGGGCTGTATTTATTTCCCCACCAAGATGCTGAAGCTGCAGTGTGAGGTAAAGCAGCAGGGCTGCGATATTTAAAGCACAAATCACAAAAGGTTAATGCCACAAASCAATTTGTGTGTTTTCCTATCATTTACATTGCTAATTGTGCTCCAAATTTTGCTACCTTAATCCATGTTAACACTCATCTCCATTTTATTTTATTTYCCTGGTCTTTTTTTTTCAAAAGACCTGCACAATAAAGGATTTGTAAAGGAAAGCTCAGCTCTTGCTAAGCTTGAACTGCATCTTCCAAGCTCGGGAGTGCTGTTTCATTAACTTGCAGTGCCACCTAGCACACAGCCCTCACATTATTCTTTCTGTAGTTTCACAAAGGACATCCCCAAAGCTTTTGCATTAAAAAACGACAAACTTGTGCCTGCAGTATTTTAAGCATCTAGAGCAAAGTTTTGTTTTGAACAGTAAAGTTTTTATCAGAAAAATCAACCCCATGACACTGAGGGCGAAGGACAAGGAGATCCTGTCTTGACCTTGTCCCTGCTGATAAACAGAGCCCAGCCCAGCTCAGCTCCTTGGCCAAAGCAGYTTCACTTCATTCACAAAGTCAACACACCCATAGCTTTGGCAGCAATACAAAATCATAAACTTTTAGTGCTTCTCTCAGAATTTAAGTAGAGTTTCTCCCAGTGAACAGAGAATACTATATGTTTGGAGTTCAAGAATTAAAGCAAATCAAAACAGAAGATAATGGCTAGGGCTTAGTTATGATTTTATGATCCTTGATTTTTTTCGGCCTATCTWCAAAGAGCCCAGCACTGCCAAGGACTGTGTTTACATTTCAGTCTCTTCCTGACACCACAGTAAAGACAGAAAAATTAAAACACACATCAGGTATTTCAAACAGGGCCCTCTGGTTTCTAATTCCCAAAAGAGGAAATCCTGTGCTCCACAGCCCAATGGCTCCAGGGCACTCACCACAAACACTTCAGTTTACTTTAAATCCTGGCCTCCCATGCTTTCATTGTTCTCTAAGATCCGACTCTGTTTACAAATTCACTGCTGCTCCTTCATGAGACTGCCMTTGCTAGAACATAAAACTGGGAGTGAGGCTGTTCTCAAATTTATTKTACCAAAATACACCTTTTCAACTACTAATTATAACAGCACTATTCTATTTTTTTCCCCAGTACAATGAAGATTAGTCACGACAGGTGTTTTTTTCCTCCTCAGGAAGTAAAGAAATCCATACCTTAATTAATATAAGGAGATAATTACWATGCTGAAGCGATGAGGCCTCAGGCAGCTCTATTCATTTCTCTTTCTTTTCATTCAGTTAAGTGCAGATAATTCCCAGATGTGCAGAKTTCTTCATGTCAGTGAGCAAACACAACTGGGGAGGTACAACTGTAACAGCAAGAGGGAGAATATTTTTTTTCCTCTCACCTCCTCATCATCTCTCAGTCTTTGAAGTCTTCTAAGCACTGATAAAAGCATTTTCTATCTGTTCCACAAACTTTGTGGGGTCAACCTCAGTTTCTCTATTTAAGCTGGAGAATTCACTTCTTTGCCACCCAAATGAGGACGGATGGCTCTGGAAATTCTTAAYCTGGTGCTGTTCYAGTCCMTAAATACACARTGCTGCTACAGAGAACTGAAAGATRCTGCCCACCATGGTCTTACCAGMRCTGTCCTTGTGATTCCCTGTGACAGATTAATAGTGCTACAGACCAGCTAGAGAGTAACAGYAATTACTTTTTATTCATTTCATGCACTGTTTCAATTTGTTAAGCAGTTTGGAGAGTTAAACATTATTTCTGTGCTTTGTCMTTTTCCAGGTTACAATTGCTAATTAGGAGCTATTCTCAATCATCACGTGCACAAGTCAGTAGTTATGCCAAGCTTTTACTATTAAATCATAACCAAGAAACACATTTCTTTCCATTTTCATAGATAAGATTTACATTTTTGTAAAAATAATCAGACAGCTACAAAAATAAGTTTTTGAGGGAAAAAAAGATAACATAAAAAAGCAGCATGGTATTTCTATCTGTTTTTTCCATGTGATATAGTCATTACACAGAGGAGATGGAACCCTATGGAACTACGAAAATGTGGTTTTTTCAGCATTTAAAATTCTAGTACTGAGGAAACGTTGAGTCAATTTTAGTGGCCCAAGCCATGAGCCCCCCTTTTATATCCTTAGCTAGCACAGAGCCAAATTCTTTGACAGGTAACTCCTGCAGAATTTTTACAGCCTTCTGGGAATCATTTCCTAATTTGCAAATAACATATACAGGGAAAGATGTTTGCTCATCAGTTCTCTGCTTTTCTTCGCSAATTCTTTTTTGCAAATACTGCAGATATTCTTCATCCTTCTCTTCCAGTTTCCTCAGAGGGATGTGGACAGCGTGTTCCAGGCGGCAGATATCCACCTCCACCTGCGGCCGGACATCCAACAGCACGTGGGGGACGCGCTCATCCAGCAGCTCTTTGTAGCGCTCCACAGAGATCCTGTCCTTGCTGGGCAGCAGCTGTAAGGTCCTGCACTTGTCCGTGGCAGAGGAACCACAGAACGCCTCGTAATCCTGCAGGCAGGTGACGCTGGGGCTGTCCCCGCACACGGCACAGTCCGCTTTCTTCGGGCGCAGYTTGATGTTGCGGAATCTCCCTTCGAGTGCATCGAACATCAGCATGTACTGGTGGAAGGAGGAGCCCATTCCCGAGGCGATCTTCAGCACTTCCAGCGCCTGCATGCAGCCGATGATGCCGGTGACCACCCCCAGCACGCCGCCATCSGCACAGTTGGTGACGGTGTCGGGCGGGGGCGGCTCGGGGAACAGGCAGCGGTAGCASGGTCCGCCGCGGTAATTGTACACCACGAGCTGCCCCTCGAGCCGCAGGGCGCTGCCGGACACCAGCGGCTTCCCGGCCAGCACGCAGGCATCGCTCACCAGGTAGCGTGTGGGGACATTGTCGGAGCAGTCGGCCACGATGTCGTACTGGCGGACGAGGCGCAGCGCGGAGCGCGGCCCCAGCGCTCCCCGGTAGGGCACGTACTGCACGGCCGAGTTGAGCCGCCGCAGCGCCGCGGCCGCCGAGCGCGCTTTGGGCCGGCCCCGCCGCGCCTCGCCGTGCAGCACCTGCCGCTGCAGGTTGCTCGTCTCCACCACGTCGTGATCCACCAGCCCCAGGCGGCCCACGCCGGCCGCCGCCAGGTATTGTGCCAGGGGACAGCCCAGCCCGCCGCAGCCCACCACGAGCACGGAGCTCCGCGCCAGGAGCAGCTGCCCGCGCACGCCCAGCTCGGGCAGCACCAGCTGCCGGCTGTACCGCAGGATCTCGGCCGCGCTCAGCGCCGAGCGAGCCGGCAGCGGCGGCAGCTCCGCGGGGAAGCCGAGGACTCCCTCCTCATCATCATCCTCATCCTCCTCGTCGGCATCCCCCGAATCCTCCCGCGCCAGCTCGGCCGCCAGCCGCTCCCGCATCCCGCGGGCTCCGTCCGCATCCTCGGCATCCCCCGCGTCTCCCCGCGCCGGTTCGGCCGCCGAAGGCTGCCGCGCCCCGCACGCTCCCCCCTCCTCCTGCCGCTCCCCGTCCTCCTCCTGCTCGGCGGTGTCCCCCCGCGCCAGCTCGGCCGCCAGCCGCTCCCGCAGCCCGCGCAGTTCGCGCTCCCGCCGGCGGATCTCCGCCCGCAGCCGCGCCGCCGCCGCGCCCGCCATGGCCGCGCCGCTTCCTGCGGAGCGCCCCGCTTCCGCCGCGTCACTGCCGCCATGGGCCCCGAGCGGSTGTCGGTGCTGCTGCCCACCTACAACGAGCGCGACAACCTGCCCCTCGTCGTGTGGCTGCTGGCGCGCACCTTCAGCGACAGGTAACGGCGGGACCGCGCGGGATGGCGGGG
>NW_026623639.1:422030-430564 GCF_030028575.1 Malurus melanocephalus
CGGGGATAGCACCGGGGATGGCGGGGATAGCACCGGGGATGACCGGGGACCAGCACCGGGGGTGGCCGGGGCTCGGTGCCGGTTAAACGCTCCCGGTGTGGCGTTGGGACGGGTTGGAGTGGCATCGCTGTCTGTGAGAATGGGAAATGCACGGCCATGGGGTGCCACGGTGGCGGCACGGGCTGGCAAAGCCACAGCGTTATCCGTGCCCGGTGAGAGCCGCCCCTCCGGCGGGGAATCCTCTGCTCCTGCCCTCCCCGGGACTGCGGGGACTGCGGCTCCCGTCTGTTCATTGGGAAATCATTCTCGTTTCAGTGGAATCGATTATGAAATTATCATCATAGATGATGGAAGCCCGGATGGGACACAGGAAGTCGCTCAGCAACTGGAAAAAATATACGGATCAGATAAAATAGTGAGTTGTGTATTTGGTAAAGTTGCATTTATGAAGATTGCTTTAAGAAATATGTGTATAKGAAGTTTTAGAGTCTTTTTAAAAACTGCATATCAAGTGATTTATGTATCTTTTGTATATCCTGTAGCTTCTGAGACCCAGAGCAAGAAAATTGGGCCTGGGTAAGTCTTTATTAATTCTGATTAGTACAAAAAAAATAAGCCATATGCTCTGATTGATCCAGTATATAAAGGTCCAGAAAAAAATCATAGCAAAGCCCAAACTTAGAAACACATTTTCATCAAGTTGTTTGTAAGCAAACAAGCTTWAAAAATGCACACATAAAAATTCCAGTGCATTTATAAAAGATTCCCCAGAACCTCAGACCTGATCCTGTCCCTCCTGCACTGAGCACAGAATGAGGGTTTGAACTATTGGTGATGATTTGGTGCCCGAGTCGTGTTTTCTGTGGCTCCTGAGTGCATTTGTTGCTTTTGGAAATGACATTTCAAATAGTGACCCACTCCTCAAGTGAAGTTCTGTGTATTTCAGTGTTAAAAGACTGAAGGAAGTTATTTCTGTTTTCATCAGGCACTGCTTATATTCATGGAATGAAATATGCCACTGGCAATTTCATCGTKATTATGGATGCTGACCTCTCCCACCATGTAAGGCTGTTTTATGTACTCTGAGTTTAATCTGCTATAATTCAATTTTCATTGGTTGGGTTTATTTTATCCCTACCTTTTCTATTTTCTGATCTGTTTTCCTTTCGTTTCAGCCAAAATTTATTCCAGAGTTTATCAGGTAAGTRCCAGTGATAGTATGAAAGTTGATCTTTATAAATTATTTATGAAGTAGACTATGAAATTCTGTGCCATAGTGGGTGAAAACTAATTATAAGATTCTCTGAAGCAGCTCTTTATAAGAGAGCAATTAACAGATTTTTGAAAAATGCTCATAACCATCCTAACTATTGCTTTCCTCTCTTCTTTTTTGTTTAAAAGTTTGTAAAGTATAGATTTTGTACTGAAAGAGTGATTATTCTTACTTTGAAATTTGTACTTTGAAATATTCCTCCTGTTTTTCTGATAAAACCAATTGTTTATAGAAAGCAGAAAGAAGGCAACTTTGATATTGTATCTGGAACAAGATATAAAGGAAATGGAGGAGTGTATGGCTGGGACTTGAAAAGAAAGTTAATCAGGTTAGTCCTTTTCAGCTCTTTACACAGAAAATTATTACGTATAAATAATAATTCCAAGTAATCCASCCCAGTAAGCTGAACTAAGTCTTCAGTCTCAGAACTGCTGTACCTGCTGGGCACTGCAGAATCACCCTAAATAYCAGAAGCACCCACCACTGGYRAATTCTTTGGTTGAAATCCAGCAARAAGGACTGGGATGACATGGGTGGGCTTGGAAAATGGGCTGGAGGTGGTGTCACAGGGATTGGATTTGCATTTTTCCTGGGTTTTAATGGCTGGAATAAGTGCCCATCATTTTGTACTAAACTCTGACACTGATGTTTTCTTTCCCAGYCGTGGAGCCAATTTTCTAACTCAGGTCTTGCTGAGACCGGGGGCGTCAGACCTAACAGGGAGTTTCAGGTAAGGGTCTGGYTTGAATTCCTAAAGTTTGTTGGAAATTAAGAAACTGCTGAATTAGGAGCTTAAGTAAGAACAGATCTTCTTTACTTTGGAAAGGGTGGAAGAAATAGTGGATTAGATTGCAGAACTGCTGCTCCTATCACCTCRTTAGAGATCTTTATAAATAGTAATGAGATGAGTGATTGCTGCTCAGATTCCTACACACTGTCTGGATTTCTAAATTTCAACAATTGTACTTCGGGTTTCATTTTCTTTGGAATTGTTTACAGGTTGTACAGAAAAGAAGTCCTACAGAAACTAATGGAGAAGTGTGTTTCTAAAGGATACGTGTTCCAGATGGAGATGATTGTCCGGGCCAGACAGTTGGGATACACCATTGGAGAGGTATGGGACAAGTTGGGATAAGTATAGTGTGCTTTCCCTGAAAGGAGACACAGATTGCTGTCTTCTACTCCCAAGAAACAGCCAAGATTTTCAAATTAATATAAAGAAATTCCATGTGTAGAGTTCTGTTTTTCCAGCTTCGTCAGGTGAATGGCAGACCTGAAGTTGCAGTTATTTATTCCCCTGGCTGATGTGCTTGTCAGATTCTTCACTCTTCCTGCAGCCTTTCCTTTAGCAGCACACAATTGGACAAGGTTCTTCAAAGGAGGGCAAGAAGTCAATGCATACCACAAGCTGCTCTGAGCCTTTTCCTCCTGCYTCCTATTGTACAGATACCTCTACTCAAGTCTTTACAAATATTTCATTTTCTCCAGCAGCCTGATTCTATTTCAGATTTGTTCTCTGTCATTTATTGCCATGTTATTTTCCAACTTTTCAGCTAGCACAACTTTCTGCTTCTAAACTCTTTGAATGTGCTGCCTACAGTCAATGAAAAACTCCAAACAATTGCTAGATTCTCYATCTCCAGCAGTCTGCTGCCTTTTTTATTTTGTTGAATTGCTCTTGCTGGTCTCTTTAAAGATGATTCACTGGGATTCTCTCTGCAGGAGAATGTCAGAGCCAGTTCTTCATCCTCATTTCCAGGACTATGCATTGTCAGAGAATTCTGGTGCTTGTACTTCTCTCTCTAAACTTCATGTGTGGCATTTCTGCACTGACACTGGGTGGAGTGACATTTCTTCACAACAAAGCAGCTCTTTTCTTCCACCTTTGTTGCTTATGGAGCAGCATCCCTGTGCTGTCTGTAACACGCAAGGAGCTGGGGATCTGTGTATTACCCTTGCCAGATGATTTCTGGTTGAAACTGCCAACAAAACACCAAGCCAATTTTTAATACCTTTTTAAATTGCAATTCTTTATTTTAGTCCCTGAGGTATTTCAATTTTGCGTACAAACATCTATGGAAATTCTTGAATATTCTAATGCAGGGTTGCCAGAATGTCCTGTCATGTCCCTTTTGTGTGGTCAGAGAACTGAAAGCTGAACGTTCCCAACATCTCATGAGTAGTCAGTTCATCTGGACAGTAYCACTTTGGAAAGAAAACCAAAATAAATGTGTCAAATGCCCTTAAATCCCACAGAGAATCTACAAAATGGTCAAGGACTGATAAAAACAGGTCCTCCTTGTACAATGTGCATTGTCATTTCAAAATTCATGTGCCAACCAGCGGTGAGGTTGAGCTGTTTCGTGGTGGGGGAAGATTTGTGGTTCCTGAGGCACTGACTCAAAGGCTTTGAATTTGGCTGACAAGGAAATGCTGGAGGCTTTGTGAGCTGTTAAGTCTGTTCTGACTGGGTGTATCATCCAACCACTGAGTAATGTCTTTGGATCAGCTTTAAAGGTGATGAACCAAATAATTCCATGCTCCCCAGCTATGGGGCATCATTAAAGCCCCTGGTAAGARCTGACATGAAGCCAGCCTGGTGCTTGCCTTCTCCCCATGTCTGAACAAGCTGGAGCTCAAAGGCCATTTTTCTGTTTATAGCATTTCTGATTATTTAGATTTTGAACCTTAAAAATAGTTTTGCTTGTYTCAACAGGTTCCCATTTCATTTGTGGACCGTGTCTATGGAGAATCCAAACTGGGAGGCAATGAAATTGTCTCCTTCTTAAAGGGGCTCTTGACCTTGTTTGCTACAACCTGAGAGTTCATGCTAMAGTAACTTTTTTAGACATTTTCTGACATGTGTGGAGATTTTAATATGTAATAGCAAAAGCTTGATTATTTGTATGGTGACGAGAAGACTTGCTATGGCCTAACAATTAAATGACCATCACCAATAAATCAAACATTCTGCAGMCCAGAATGCTCCTTCCAAAAGAAGTTAACTGTACGTTAAACTAAAAACTAACAAAGGCTAATGCTTTTCTATTTTTGTAAAAATAATGAAGTCATAATAAAGAACACAAAGCTAAATTATCATTTGCATTTGGAAATGAATCATTATGCAGCAGAAGCTAAGGATGATTTTGAAATAAATATGAGCAAGGACAAAAAAAAACCCTGGAATGTGTCTTATCTTTGTCCTGTGGTTTGTAGATACTAATTTAAATGGATGCTAATTAGTGTCCTTTCTTTGCCCAGCACTTGTACACATGTACTACTACACAGAACTGCTCATGGCTGGTGTAGTTKAGGAGGAAATACAGAGTTCAGAGGTTGCATTAAAATAATAAAAGATGTAGCTGTAGCTTTTGAATCTGCATGGAACTGGATCAGTGACTGAACCGTGTGTTTCGTGGCATTTGCCTGTACTTTTTCAGAAAATTAAATATAATTTCATTTACTGCAGACTAATCAAATCAATAATATATAAAGATAAATCTCTGGATCTAAAGGGCCAGTGAACTCTGCAGAGTAGTGGAATAGCAGTTCTATAATCTTCGGAGATCAGGTGCTTGGAACTCCATACAGTGTCTTAAATATTCATGTACTAGGGATTTATATAGTGGCATTTTAATTCTCAGTTCCTTAATACCATTGCAATACTCTCCTTGCCTTGTTTTGGCCACCACAAAACACTGACTTGACATTTACTGAGAATTTTTCATTTTATGTCCTTGGCTTTACAGTTCCACRTAAATCAACTTTTCTTAATTACATCCATATTCATTTCCTAAGAAGGCACAAATACTTTGCTAATGCWCTTTCTCTATTATACTTTCTTAGGAATCTGTGTCTGCAAGCACTCAATCATCTGGCAAGAGCAGGAGCTTTAATTGCTTCCTGGCTCCCATCAGTTCCTAGCATGGCCAGAGCTGGTGGGGTGTGTTTAATCAAGAGGGGGAGAAGGTAACTGAGGTTTGGAGAAGGTAACTGAGGTTTGGCACCAGTAAATTCCTGTCCCCTGCACAGATTTAGGTGTGTCCCTCTGACCCAGACCAGCGGATGCTGAAGCTGGGACAAGCATTCAGACCCCAAGGCCAATTCATGAATGTGAATCCARAGTCAAGCCCAGATCCCTAGCTGCTCTCTTTGGTGAGGATTTGTCTSCTCTGAGGTTCAAAGGAGTCAGCTTCACTTTTGCTTTGCGTTTTTGACAAGATCTGAGGCTTTAACCTTAGCTGCAATAAAGATGTACCTCGCTGCCAATATAAACACTATAATCAAACAGATTTTCCAGTGGATTATGCAGAAATCCAACTGCAAGGCTCCACAACCTTCTGCATATCAACAGTGAAAATGAATGATGAAGAATCAATAATATTTATTTGAGGGTCTATCAGGATCCCAAGTATAAGCMTGGATTGCAATCTTGGCACACACAAATTCAGTGACAGATTGCTGAGTCCAGTGCATGGATGAGTTCAGTGACAGATTCCAGTGGTGGCATTGCAGAGCTGAGGCAAATGCTGATRTCAGGACCAGCAGGAACAGGGGTGTGCAGAGGACAGGACTGCTTACCAAATTTAATTCCTTGTTTTAGAACATTACCTCCCCTCTGCCATGCCACAGAAGACGTGAGCAAAGGAGGTAACTACTGCCAAGCATAGAAACTTGGAGCATCATTTCCTCCTCTGTTCCTGCCACATTTTACCCTCACTATCCAGGCATTGTGGCAATTAAAAACTTTCTTACAGACCAATTGTTACTGTTCAGAGGGAAATATATTAAAACTGGAGAGAGAAAATAAAATTGCAACTTTTAATCCAAAACTAGATCCGAAAACTCAGCCATTGAGAGGATTTCAACAAAGCAAAGAGCATGAAATGCAAAGTTATTCCCTGCAAGGTGGTTGCAGTGACTGTTCAGAAATTGCCACCAATGCTGGCAGGTGATGAAGTGTCTGAACACCACAGCTTAGTGGCACCTAAAGATCATTGTGATCTTTAATGCTGGTTAACTCCGTTGTATTTATTATATAATTCATTATATTCTGTATAAAACTATCAATAGTTGTCCTAATTATTTGTTATTTGAATGAAACCCAAGCATGACACTGCTCCTGAGCTAGCACCGGGATGAATCTGGGCACAATTTTGACCTGAAGCAGTAGCACAACACAAGTGCAATTAAGCCTATTCAGCTTGGGAGGGATAATTGTCTCCCCTCTGGTGCAAAATGTTTAGTCTCTTACAATGCAGTGATTTTACTGATTTTTCCAGTGGCTGTATTGTGAGAAACAATAACCACTTCTGTAATATTAGAAGTGTATTAAGGCTTTTACCATCAACTTGTTTCATTTGGCTCACTTCACTCTGTACACACAGGAGAAAAATGGTGTCAAGACTCCTTTTTTTCTTCTCCCACTGCTTGAATTTTACCTTTAACATTAATCTTTTCATACAAACTTTGTAAATTCTCATCTTTCTTCCCCAGCCCTCTGTTGACAGCTGTCACACTGTGCAAACCACCACGAGAACCCTCCTGAGCTGAATGAGAACAAGATCTTGTCCATCATTCAGGATTGCTTTCACATCCACCCTTATCCTTGCCCTCAGTTTTTCAGCTCTGTCATTGCAGACTTTACCCCAAAGCAGCAGTGGCTCCCTTCTCCTCCAGCTTCTGCTGCCACCTTACCTTTCCTTCCTGTTCTCTCCCTTGCCTTAAAAACCTTTGCCTGCACCACCCCTCTTGTACATTGAGCATTTCTGCCTCCTTGTGCTCTTCTTTCTATCTGTGTCTAATTTCATCCCCTCCCATGCTAAATTTCAGTTTTTAAACTCTTCACAAACTGTTTTCCATATGATAATTATGGAATTACCACCATCATGTCTGGAAATGTTCCCAACTGGAAACTCCTTGAYATTGCTGCTCTTGGGGAACTCTCTATCCACCTCTCTCCATCCCAGCCTTATCTTCTGCTAAGTATGTACAAGATACAAACTTACTCAGATACTTTCAGGTGCTCCCAGAATTCAGGACATGGAATGATGCCCAATAGCCTGYTCAGTTCTCCTGTCTGGATTCCAACTCTTTATGTTTGAGCAGTTGTATCCTTCACRTAGATCTTTGTGTTGTGTTCTTCCCCTTAAATATCAACTATCATTCTATCTCCAGCTGCATTGTCATGTCCCACTACACTCAGTTCCTCCAGCCTTCAGACACTTCTGTTCTCTCAAATTCAGCCCTTAGGTCTGTGGGTTGTTTTTATGGAGCTGTTGTATTTTTTTGTATTAAGTGATGGCTAAAAAAGTGGTCAGTGGTAAGGCATAAATTAAATGGTGTTGAAATAGGAAGGTGCTCATGTTTGGGGCTGTGTATTTGAGGCAGGAGCAGACTGGCTGAAGCAGCCATCAAGTTAATTGAGAGTTTCTGAATAYGGTCCTGACTTAGCAATGTTTTGAAATGTTTCCCAACATTTTCTTTCCAGCATTGTGAGGCTGAACTCCAGTGTGTCACTGAACCAGGAAGGGTGTGAATGCTAAGGATGGAGGGAATTACATGTTACTTCATCCTCCAAGTGCTTGTGTCTTCCCGAAGTAACAAAAGCCATCGATCCCTTTCACTCCCAGAGAGATTTTTTACTGTGCTGTAGAATTTTCTCCTTTGTTGAAGAGATCTTGAGCAGTGTCATGATCCACAATGAAGAATCACATGTGAGTCTTGTCCTGACCCAATGTTCCTGCTCTGAAATGGGAAGTCGAGTGTCACTGCACAGGTGTGTGTGTGTGTGTGAACACATGTGCACAGGGCTCACCAGAAAGATCCCAGCCCTGCCTTTGGATGCTGGCTTGCCTCAGGGTGCTAACCCAAAATGTGAAGGTACATGGAGGGATTCTTGGGGCTGTCCTGTGCAGGACCAGGAGTTGGACTCGATGGTGCATGCGGGTCCCTCCCAGCTCAGCATATTCCACRGTTCTGTGAGGATTTCAGAGCGTGGCAGTGTGTAAATCACACAGCTCCTCTGTTGCCCCATGGAATGCCCTGATCAGTGGCACCGTCCCAGTCCATGGCAGGTTTGGCAGTGGTGTCCCAGCAAGGCTCCCACAGGCTGTCACCTCACCCGACACCTCCTCCTGTGATGGGTTTGGGTCTGGCCAGCCCCAGCCACGATGGGCACCAACCCAGAGGGACACAGGGCTCATCTGGTGCCACCTCTCCATCCCAGAGCACATGGCACACATTGTGTCCAGACTGTTCC
>NW_026623639.1:433217-469508 GCF_030028575.1 Malurus melanocephalus
GTGTGGGGCGAGCCTCGAGGGGCTTTGTGCGGGACCGCAAGGCTGAGCCCCCGTACCTGGGCCCTTCCAGGTGTTGATGGTCGTTTCTTGACTGTATTTGTGCTGTTTGGTAGTTGTCAAAGAGGTTCGCATTCCTTTTAGAGAAATTCCCCCTTTTTCTTAAGTTGTGGGTTTTTTTCATAGCTACGTTTCTATTTATTTTTGCTGCTATTTTCTGTTTCTGTTTGGAGGTGTGAGGTAACAGAGGATTGCCGCCTGTCGGGGTAGCATGGAGTGACCTTAGGTGGCTGCTGTGCAGCTCAGCCCTGTGTGCCCCAGCAGTGCTCTCTCCTGCAGGGTCTGCTACTCGGGAAAACTTTCACTTGAGGACTCTGGGAACTCATAATCACAAGCTGTCATCCTTCTAGGTGAGAAAGATGGACCAGTCAGCTTAAAAAACAGAAAAGCCTTCTTTTTTGCTTTTAATAACAAACCAAACCAAAACTTGGTTCCTTTGCAGATGTGCATTTGCAGATGTTGGGCAGTGATAGCAGCAGATGGACATCTACCATGATATGTGCAGAAATGTTACAAGACAACAGAAGAGGAACACCCTGTTGTTAAGAGAATTGCACCAGATTCTAATGGTAACATAATGGTTACCTTTTCTGAAGATTATTACAGCAAATACTTCCAACTTCAGTCTAAATAGAGGTGTCTTTTTTGACATACAACAAGAACTTGTTCTCCAAAAGTAATACTAAGCTAAATGGTTTTGTACTGTTTTTTGATGGTTAGCTGCCCTTTGCTCAAATTAATTTATTTCTTAGCTAACCTTCAAGAGTGATGTTTGGGTATCCAATAGACATGAGATGCTCCCAGTGTTTGGGGRCATCTCTGAGATCACTGAAAACTGAGACAGCTCTAGTGCCCCATTACTAAAAATAATTTGTTTTGAAGTGATGGTCCATCAGACAGCTTTGTAGAAAGTGTCTCTTTAGGTTACCACGATTTGTATTTCAGAATGTATTGTTGTGCAGAGCCTGTAAGCTCACTTGTGTTAAACTCTGGGAGGGAGAAGCTGTTGGATGTGCAGGAGATGAGAAAGGGGAAAGGYCACTCCTTTGCCTGTAGTTGAGACAGACAAGTTAGGAATGAAAAGTCTTCACAGGAGAAGAACTTCTTGTCTGTTTTGGAAAGTTCATGCCCTGCAGTGTTCAGCATCAGCTGCACAAACACAGCACCCAGGAAGGTGTGTGTGCTCCTCAGACTGAGAGGAAGAACTTGGTGGATTTTCTGTGTGTGTTGGGCAGAATTTGCCCATTAGCATTTCAGAAGTGGTCCCTGTCACTGACAGGGGTTTATTGCCACAGTAAGKGGGTTAAGCTGTGACAGTGACAGTATAAAGTCTCATTTGTTGGGTGCTGCTGCTGAACTCACTGTGAGCTGTACCTAAAGGCAGGACACATGTTCTGGGGCAGGTTGAGTGTGCTGCTCACACACTGCACAATGAGTAATGGGTGATTATTCCCAGCCCAGCATTACCACTCTGTAATAACATAAACACTGAAAGTAAACATTGAAGTTTACCACAGAATTCCTGGAATACAGAAACATATCAGTATCTTATCAGTAGTCATAAACCAWGCAGTCCAAATGTATATTTTACAGCTTGTTATTAAGATGGCAGCTGATTTGATTGATGCAGAGAAAGAAATTGAAGCAAGTGATTTTGTGGAAGCAAAGACAGTACTCCTGGGTTAATGTGTTCATTTTGTGGTAGCTGCAAATCAGACTTAGCAGCTTAGTAGGAAATGTATWGGGGTGGTTGTGGAGTTTTATTTTCTGAAAGGAAAAGTTGCCTTTGTTCCACTATTTGAGATGTTTAAGGGAGACAAAATTCCTTTGGGAATGAGCAAAGCAGTATCAGATGTGAGGAGGACTAGTCTAAAGACTGTAGGAGAGGTGCCAGGAGAGGCAGGAACAGCTCTGGGGCTGCTCAGAGTGTTGTTTCACAGGTGTCATTGGAGCTGCTCTGTCTGCATGGGCAAAATTGGGGGATTTTTGAAAACCTTTAGTTCAGCTGAGTTTGTRTATTAATAATGCTACGTTTAGTGGTATTAATTTTTTTTAAGATGCATTCAACGTGCTTGTTTAAAAAAGCAACAGCTGATTGTGCTGGCCTGCATCTGAACAAGCATCACATGAGTTTTTTTGTTGTGAGTCAAGATCTGATGTGTACCTAGATTTTATACATATATAAATATAKAKATATGATTTCTATGAACATAATTGTAACAGGATCATTTTTGATGTGGAGATTGTCCTGTTCATATGAATAAATCTGTTTATAGAGGTGGGTTTCTTAATAGTGTAAGAGATGGAGATGACAATGAAAGGTGCTGGTCTGAGTCTCCTTGCATTGGAAGAAAAAGAACCCTTGTTGATGTTAATTTAGTTTTGTTAAAATAAATCCTGTACCTTCTGTATGTGTAGAAGGTTTACTTTGCCTCACCTGACACATTTGGGAAGAATGCCCTTGCTTTCATGGGCAGGATGGTCAAATTGGCCTGTTCCTTTTGAGCTTTCAGGAAGAACTTAGATCTGGCTTAAAAATCAAATGGGTGTTCCAGATTTGACTAAAGGCTTCTTCAAGAGGGTGTAACTCTTATTTATCTACCTGAGGGCCATGTGCCTCAAGGSAAGAACTGCATTGTTCAGAGCTTCACTGCAGCTCTGGTGTCAAAAGGCAAACAGGAGCCTTGTATTTAGTGTCTCTGATTTCACTGTAGTGCTCTTGACTGTGAATGATGGTTGATGGTTTGGAGTAAGAATGGAGTAAATACCATTTTTTCTGCAGTGAGTCACTTTCAGTTGCCACCATTTATATAATTGYTTTTTTTTTTTTTTTTAAGGTGGCATTAAAGATTATTTAGATGAAAACTGAAAGTGGCTGTTGAGTCTTAGGCCTGTGTAGTTGACTCTATGGACACATCACACCTGCAGATGTATCCAGATCATGTGGCAAAAAAGCTTTCATTTAAAATCTACTTCTCAAGTAGTATCTAAAAYAATTTATAAGAAACAAAAATAAAAGCAACTGTGTGAGCAGCTGTTCCCTGAGGAATGCTGCAGCTCCTCAGTTCTTCAGGGGAGGAAAGGGCCTGCTCTCAAGCCTACCTTCACTGTTGGCTGTTCATGCCCCAGCTCCTGCCCCTCTCCCAGGCCCYAGCTAATGCTTTCTTTCTCCCTGTTTTACCTCTTGTGTGCATTGATTTCTGATGGGACTCTGGCTCTCAGTTTGTGCTTGTGCTGCAGCTGGGCCAAGGAAGCTGCTGCTGCTGCAGCTTCATAGCAGCAGCAGGAAGGGGACAGAACAGCTCTGGAAATCTTAGTGGGCAACATAGTGCTCTTAGAATGGTTTTCTTCATCTAAACAGTCAAACTTAAGTTTGTGATGCTCTTTTTTGTTTTGTTTCCCCATTGCTGCTGCTATGAAGCTCTTTGCCTGTCACAGGTTCCTGAGGCATGTGGAAGACAGCAGTAGCTGAGKTGGACTAACACTGGCATTTAGGCAGGGATTGGAACCCCTGGGAGCTATGCTTAGACAGGAAGGGACAGAGGTAAGAAATGTGCAGTGCTAAGAAGAGTAAGAGTGGTTTGAAGCTCTTGTTTACAGCCTTCCCCCCGTGTTGTAATGGCAGCGTTTGTGCCTCGCGTGTGTGAAGTGTAAGGCAAGGGAAAACAAGCAGCACCAGCCTCCTTCAGTGCCTATTTTTACCCTCGGAATACTCAGATGCAGCCAGTTGGCGAGATCCCTCCAGTATCTGATGGATCTGCTGTCTGAGAAAGCATGGATTGGCGGGGCTTTGGATGAGCTGGGGAAAGTATTTGTGTGCTCTTTTGTGTGCTGGTTTGTGCTGCCCCTCACATGCAGCCCTGGGGGCTGCTGAGGGCACAGCAGGGCTGTCCTGTGCTCTGGGTGTGAATACCTGAGTGTGTGTGAGTGTGTGTGAGTGTGTGTGAGTGTGTGTGAGTGTGTGTGAGCTGCTGAGGGCACAGCAGGGCTGTCCTGTGCTCTGGGTGTGAATACCTGAGTGTGTGTGAGTGTGTGTGAGTGTGTGTGAGCTGCTGAGGGCACAGCAGGGCTGTCCTGTGCTCTGGGTGTGAATACCTGAGTGTGTGTGTGAGTGTGTGAGTGTGTGTGTGAGCTTCTGAGGGCACAGCAAGGCTGTCCTGTGCTCAGGGTGTGAATACCTGAGTGTGTGTGTGTGTGTGTGTGTGAGTGTGTGTGAGCTGCTGAGGGCACAGCAGGGCCTGTGCTCAAGGTGTGAATACCTGAGTGTGTGTGAGTGTGTGTGAGCTGCCAGGGCAGGGCTGGAGCTGTTTCCTGCTGCCCCAGGGCTTGGCCCAGACCCAGCACTGCTGTTTGGGTGAGGGAAGGAGCTGCTCTGCCCCAAACCACTCCTGTGGCTGCAGCAGGGCTCTGCTCTGGCTGTTGACACAGTGCTGATGTCAGGAAACATGACACAGAGGGCAGGSACCGTTTTCACTTGCAGTCTAATCTGGTTGCAGCTTCCCAGTCAGAGTAATCCAATCATAAATTACGTGTATATTGATTATTTGCTTTGTTCTTGCACATCTTACAGCGTCTACTGTGCTGCTTTGTTTAATTACACAAATGTTTTTGTGAGCTTTGGATTGAAAATTTTAAGATGATTCTTGATCTAATTTAAATGGTAACTGCTCGTTCATTAAACATGCTTCCATTTCCGAAATTATTTTTATTCTGGGATGGTTCATGCTTAGCTACAATCTAGATGAGGATTATTTTGGAATTGTAGAACATATTCATGCAGCCTTTTTTTCCTGATCACTGAAGTGTAGATATCATGGTGTAAGCAAATAATATCCTTTGTGCTTCAGTGATCTCCAGTCTCGATTTCAAATTTCTGCAAGATGTGCAGGCTTTATTGCATTTCACACCAAAATCTTTTAGAAATAGCCCTGAACAAGCCTGGCTCTCACACTGTGGATGTGTATTGAATATTGATTTCACTGCCCATGTTGTGTGCATATAAACATTTATCTGTGGAGGTCTTGAACAGTCACAGAAGATATTCTCTAAGATGGCAGGAGGTGTGCAAGCCTAATTCTTGAGCTGTGAGTGCCTCTARTTCAGGATTTCTTGTGCCCTAGAGAATGGACATGGACACGATTTCAGAGTKCTTTTCAGAATGCAGTAGAGGTTGCCAGAGTTGATGTGGCCTTTGTCATGTGTGTTGAAAAGATCCCTCAGAAAACATTCAACTACAGCTACCAGCATTCTTTAACATACCTCAGCCTATGTCATCAAAATAAAACCCACCAGGAGTTCCCAGCAGAGCCTAGGGAAGCAGATTGTTCATCAGAACAGAAATAAAGAGTTGTTCCCAGAGCAGTCAAAATTTCACCATTTTGTGTTTCATATTGAGGCTCGAAGGTGCCACAGTGCCCAGGACTCCTCCTGCTGAAGCGAAGTTGATGAGGAAACAGTTAATTCCCGCTCAGTTTTGCAGTGAGTGTCCACACCCACCAGATGGAGCTTCGGGCTCCAGTGGAAAATTCCAGAAATTGAGCAAGAATGAGAATTGTGTGAATGACTTAGGAGMTCCCTGTCTGCTGGACTGCAGAAGGTGGTTTTTTTAACCTTTAAATGACGAATGGAGASTGAGGCATATCAGCCTTACTGATTCTTTCCCTACAATTGTGTTCCATGGTTCTTCCTCTGATGGGAAGTTGAGAGTTCTTAGTACAAGTCACCAAGCTGAGACTAGATGGCAAGCCCAAACAAAAAGATAKAAAGCAGAGTTTCATAAACCTKTSYTGAAAATTGCCTGTAACCWCTGAAACWGCACATTAAAATTTTTTAGCCTTAGAGTTTCCTCCTGAGGATAAGGTGGGKTTTTTTTAGTACCACATTTTAGGTGGACTTCTTTCCTGAGGCCATRTTTGTGTAGGATGTCCTGAGACGTGGTGTGCAATGGTCCTTTTGGTTTGACACACAGCTGGAAATTGGTTTTGGAAGTAGCTGATATAATCTCTCAAGTGGTTTTTAGTATTTTTTAAATTCTTGGCTTTTTGACAAAGGGGCTGTTAAGAAATAGCCTCTTTGCCTGCGAGGGGAGCTGGAATGAGTCCTTTGCACAGTGTGGCACAAATCTTACAGGGCTTTGTCCAGGTRGCATCTTACACTTGGTCATTTCCTTCAGTTGTGATAATCTGAGTTTTAAAACATGTCAGGTTTTCAGAGGGTGTGATTTAGGGTTTGTGTTGGTTTCCATGTGCCCAGTGCTGGTTTGGGGGTCTGGCACTCACCCTGTTCCTGGGCACAGCTTCCTGCTGCAGGTGCTCAGGGGATGGGGCTCAGGAGGTGCTCTGAGTTTGAAACATGGTTTTACAAAACGGGCTCTCCCCAGGATTAGAGGATTGGAAAAGGAGCCCTCAGTTGTCTGGCATTTCAGATGTGCTGCTACGCTGCAAATCTCATTACCTTCACGGGAATGTGGGTGCACAGCCTTGGAAAACTAGGCCAGAAATGCATAAATAAGGAGGAAAGGGAAGAAAGTTAAAATGCCTAATGTCAGCTAGTSAGAGGTGTGTTGGAATAGACTCTTCAGTCACTCAGTGCAGGGAGGAGAGTTCATAACAACCCTTACCTTTCAAGGATGTTTTCAGTAGTTTCTCTCTTCCAATTCTCCGTTCTCCCTGATATTTCTACTCTTTTTTTATCTCACTTGCTCACTCTTCCCTGAGATACTCTTGTGCTTCCTGGCTGTCACTCTTCCTTGGTCAGCTGTCCTGGAATTGTCAGGTCCCAGAATCCCAGGGACAGGCCATCACTGTCCTCAGGCAAATATAGAATATTCTACACYGTCACACCAGAGAGCATCATTTAACCTGCATACAACAAAAGTGGCAGTTTTCTGTTGCTGTGGGAACCACAGGTTCATTTTCTTGCATATTTTWCCTGTATTTTAAGAGATTTCACTCAGTGTTTCACCATCAGCCTTCTCAGCAGATCTGTTTCATGGCTGGCTTTTAGAGCATGCCATGAAATACAGATAGCTGRGCAAATTGTTAAAAGTTACCTTAAATGTAAAAGTAACTGGAATAGGGAAATAAAAAGCACATCATCAAGAAACCAAGTCTTGTTCCATCTCGCCCAGGAGCACAGAGCTGCTGCCAGCTCTRATGCATGATCCTGTGTTGGGTTGTTAGATACAAACCAATAACTTCTTCAGCTTGAAATAGTGGCGAAATATTGTCTAAAATCAAAAGAATTTGGATGACATAAAGAAGCGTGCCAGATGCTTGGGGATCCTGTCAGCAGCACAGCCCGGGGAAATGATACTCAGTGTTTGGGAGAGCCAGCATGGGATGAAGTGCTTCCCTGAGCTCAGTGTCATCAGCCTGATGCAGTAATTGCCACTGATCTGCTCTCAAGGCTGATGGCTCCTCACCCACAAGTGTTTTCTGATGGGAGAGCATTCATTTGGACTTGCCAGACACACAGGGGCACAGTCTGCCTTCYAGTCAGAAAATATCCGGTGTGAAACACAGTAACCCATCATCCATCCCTGCATGTCTGAAGGTGCGGGTGATGGTCTTGTTACTGCAGATACAATATTCAGTTTGGCCGCCATGTGAAGTATTTTAAGCATGTTGTCTTTTTTAATTTCTTAAATTGCTGGAATATCTTGTGTTGGAGGTGTACTTGCCAAACACTCTGTACTCAAGCTGTGGATGTACTGTCTGAATAATCAAGAGATTGAAATCGGACCATTTATTTTGCTTTRTTCCCTGGCAAAGTAATTACAAATGACTCAACAAAGTTTGATTTTATGAATTTTAGGTTGCTTTATTTCAGATTTCATGGTTCTAATGTGTTGTGTTTGCAGTCTGTTCAAGACTGACTTTCTGTCCATGGGTAATGTGAGTTGAAGAGGGATCATTTACATGCCATTCCCCCAAACTTCCCATCCTCAGCTAGTTTTAATCGAGTCCTTCCCAAAGGAATGTGTGTCCCCAGGGCTGTGGCTGGAAGCCAYGTCACCTGCTTGATGTCCCATTGTCATTTAGAGTGGGATCTGTTTGTATGGGAACCTCCAGGGAAAATGAGGTGGCCCAGGATGGTACCGAGTGTCCCTGAGGTGTCCAGGTGCCACTGTGCTGTGGTGGTGACAGCTCAGGGGAGGGCTGAACCCCTTCACTCCAAAGGCTGCCTGGAGTGTGGGTGGATTATTCCCAGCCTTTGTCCTGCTGGGTTTCTGAGCTGGATAACTGAGCTGGAATGGAGCACCAAAGCATTCCTGGGGCAGCAGCCCCAGCAGAATCTGCAGTTGAGGCTGGACCCTGCTCAGACTTGGGCTGGGTTTGTACCCATCAGTGTGAGATTGCCCTTATCTCTTATCTCTGTCTTTCCCTCTTTGTTTTGTCCAGCAGGATATGAGCCTTCCTGTGTGCCCGGGCTGTGGCCTCCCCCAGGGGCTGTGAGGGAACCCTGAGGGGCTTTCTGCAAAGAGAATTGGCTTTGGAGGATTGCCTGAAACTTGTCCAATGAGTCTGAGACGCCCAAGCACCATTCATTTTGGAGGTAAATGCCTCATCATATGTGCTGAAGAGATGGGGAGGAGATAACATTTTCATTGCAAACTGGGCAAAAAGTACTTGAATGGATAGCTTTGACTGTTTCCTTCTGGGGTTTGGACATTTTGAACTTAAAGGACCACCAACTTGGACTCCAGAAAAATTGGGGGTTGTGGGACTTTGGGTTCARCCCCTTTGGCAGCTTCACTGCAGATTAATTGGTTTCCTGGTTTAAAATTTTCCYTCTTCTGTCAGTTTAAAACCATCAGAGGTGAAAGTGAAAGCTGATTTAGACTGCAGGAGAGATGACCCCGGAATGCTAAACAAACTGGGGGAAGCCCTCTGTCCTGASATAGGGAAATTCAGAGATCTGTAATTAAAGTTGGATGTCCCTTTAAGTTATTCATGACTTATTTGAACCTTAATTGAAATGTTTAATTGGAAATACAGCTGAAATGTTCTTTATTAAGGTATTTTCTATCATTTGTTTATAAACTGCTCTGTCAAAATGAGCTTTATAAGGGGAGGGAAGAATCCTGTGAAAAAATAAAACGAAAGTGGAGGGAAAATCCCCAACAACAAACCAAACAAAAACAAATGAAAGAAAATACAACAATGACAGATTGAAATGYTGGGACTTGCCTTGGGTGGGGGAGAGAGGGAGAATAATTTGCATGAAATGTTTCACTTCCAATGTGCATCATGCTATTGTCATTGAAATTGAACCAGTTTACTGATAAAATTGTTAAGATAATGTACATTTTAAAAGTTAATGAGTTAAGTTTGCTSTAGTAAACAGCAGTAATGTCCTGGCACCCAGCCCATAGAGAACTCAAACTATGGTACAGATTTGCAGTGTCTGGGTTGCACTGAGGATGCTGATCCTGGGGTTGCTTTTTGATTTTAATGCCAACTGTTAAATTGAGCCCAGCCTGTCTGGTAGAGAGCTACCCTTTTAATGAAGTCATTTTTAACATAATCTGAATTATATATATTAATGTCTTACCAARCTGCATGATATTTTTTTATTATGGTGTTTGACTTTGCTGCAGCCCTTCMCTTTTAGCATTATTACAGATATTAAGAAATTCAGGGTTGCTTTATTGGAATGAAAGCCATGGGATCATGATACAGACCTGACAAAGGCAATGGGCAGAGTAGAGGGTTTACATGTGTGGGGTGGGATATATTGTAGGGGAAAGGAACAGCTCATAGAATAAGGGTTTGAAACATTGCTTTTTCTGTAGGAAAAAGATGGAGTATTGCATGCTGGGAACAAGTGCTTTCCATAAGGTAGCTAAATTTTAAAAGTACATTTGTTTCATTTTGTTTTAGGCTTTGCTTAAGTATTGCAATTAGTAATTTTGTCCTTTCTGCAGTTTTCATTTTGATTAGACCTCTTCAAATCTCTCTTCAAAACTTAACAAAAACCCCAACCAAAAAACTCAAACCTGGCCCACAACTGCAGTTTGCCATTTCTGAAACATTGCTCATTATGTACAGAAAATATTAAAAGRTTATCAATAATGGTATAAATTCTTCCATGATTTCAAGATTGTAGGTATTAACAYTGTTACATTTGAAGATGTGAATGTGTTGGGTGACTACAGAGAAATGACCAAAAGTGAAAGCAATTTGTTAAATGTAGTCTCCATTGACACCTCTTTAGAAACAAAAAGCCCCAAGCCTCAAAACATCAACCCCAAGAAGCCCCACTCGTCAGGAATGCTTTCAGCAGAAACTCCAAGTAAATAGTCTCTTTTTTTCCCCTTTGTTCCTGTGAATAGCAAGACATAACACACTTGGAGGAAGTCTGGGTAGATGAGTCAGGACTTATTTCATTAACTGCAGTTAAATGTTTTGGCCAGGTTTCCCCAGGAAACAAAGCTTACACAATTTTTCAGATTGTGGCTTGTCTCCTAATCCCCACTCCCGCCTCCAGCCATGAGAAAAGGGATCCATTTTCACCCAAATTGGGTGGAGATGGAGATCTGGGAAGAAAAAAGAGCACCTTTAAGTTAAATGAAATGTAATTGTCCAGGAGGAGAGGAGATAGGTTTGAGGGTTCCCTTCACACCTCTGGCTGTTCCTTCAGCAGTGCCAAGGGCTCTGGGGGAGGAGGAGGTGCCAGGAGGGGACACAAATGCCACTGCTCAGGCTGGGGCACCCAGGGGCTCCCAGGGTCACCTCCCAGTGCCATTGAGGTGGCCCTGGAGCTGGCCCAGCCTGTCCTTACCCAACAGAGCCAGCCCAGGGTCAGGAGGAGCAGGGCATTGCCTTGACTGCCGTGTGAAATGTTGAGCTCCAAATGCGGTGTTGTGCCTGACTGAGTGCATGTACAGTTGTTATTCCATGGATACGATATTATTGCAGGTACAGCAGCAGCTCATGATGCCCCGTAAAGCTTTTCTTTCCCAGAAAGAAAAGCAGGCTCGTGCCAGGGAAAGGGATATGTTAAAAAAGAGGAGGAGGCGACAAGACTATCTCAAAAGAAGCGTGGAGCCGCAGAAAAATACAGAAACAATAAAATGGCACAGGGATGATGAGAAGAGGAGAGAAAATGAGCAAGTTAAGGACAAAGATATCAAGAAGCGATGGAGACAGGATGAGAGAGATCGACGAAAGAATGTGGACGCTATGAATTGGCACAGGGAAGAGGAGAAGAGGGAAAATGAGCGAGGTAAGGACCAAGAARGCCAAGAACCTGCAAAGAAAGGAGGAGAGGGGGAAAGAGCACGGAGAGGATGGACCTTGTGGAGCAGCAGAGGATGATGAGGGGGAGAGGGGAAAACACAGAGGAAGAACAGTTCTGTTTTATAAGCATGCACAGAGATAACAGCAAATAGTATCTTTTAATTTAAAATTGGTTGGAAATCTGCTTTAATGAACTGGAGTTCTTACATTGCTGATTATTTTAGTAAGACAAGATTGAGCTGAGTATGTGAATGCACAGTCACGGTGGGACAGAACAGCCTGGTTTGCACCTTGTTTATACAATTGTCTGTTTTGCACACTTGTTCAACACTACAGTTGGTAATTGTGGTTGTCAGATCACCAAAAAGCTCAGGTTTTCTCAGTCTTTACAATAGGAGCAAATGAGAGCATTAGGAAAGAAAGGGTCAACTTCCTGTGCTCATAACAGAAGGTAAAACTGATGCTTTATTTTATTCTTTTTAACAATATCCCTAAGAGGGTTGTAATTGCATCAACAGTTTTATTCTGGGGTCAATTATTTTGCAAAAGTTGAATGGAAGTGTAAATTTCATGGAATGCTTTTAAGAAACACTCAGCTCAAGAAATAAAAAGAAGAAGACATTAAGAAGAAATTCTTCCCTGTGAGGCCCTGACAGAGGTATCCCAGAGAAGCTGTGGCTGCCCCATCCCTGGAAGTGTCCAAGGCCAGGTTGGATGGGGCTTGGAGTACCCTGGGATAGTGGAAAGTGTCCCTGCCCRTGGCAGGGGTGGAACTGGATGAGCTTTAATGTCCCTTCCCACCCAGRCCATTCCATGAGGATCCTATGAAGGAATTTCCTTAGTGCAGAAGGGGTAGGTGGAGTGGCCACTGTGAAGAGCCCTGGAGTCCCTGGCCACCCTGTACGGGTCTGGGATGCCTGAACAAGATAAAAAGCACTGGGGACTCGGGGCGTTTCTTTACAGCTTTTGGGGATTCCATCATTGGTTTTCATGTGCCATTTCCCAGTGCTGCTGTCCCCAAACCTTGCTGAGTGCATTCTCCTGCTCAGTTCACTGCTCAGGGTCCCCCACATTCTGTGCTTGCTGCTCGTGGGGGCTCCTCTGGCACTGGGCAGGACATGGTGGCATTCCCAGTTAAGCATAAAGAGAATAAAACCTAGAGTAGGCTCTGTGCTTCCTCTGTGCTTCCTTTGCCATTCCTTTGTGACTGGTGCAGTCAGTTTGTGTACACACACATTGGAGATGAGGGAGATCTTCAACATCTGCCTTGGAGGCAGCTGAAGATGCTGCCTGGGTGTTTCTAGTCAGGGTGTTGTTGGGGTTGGCTTTAAGCAATCATTTATTCATTCCACCCAGCACTTCAGTGTGGATTGATGTGGTCACAGATGCTCCAGGTGTCTTCCTTTAAACATCAGCYTTTGGTCAGATAAAGGATCCCTCATTTCCAGAACAGCACTAGRCAATGATTTGAGAGGCTGCTTTAATGTCCCCATCCAAGGAGGTGCCAGCAGAKTCTTGTTTACATTACAATTGGAGTTACTTGCTGCAGATAAAAGTGGATGGAGATGCTAAAAGCTTYTGTTGTAGTCACAGACTGCGGTAATATCAGACTGTATCTGGCTCTCCACACACTAGGATTAAACATTCAGACATTTCCTAAATAAAATGAACTGTATTTGCTTAAGGATGAGGGGGTTTGTTAYGATTAGGTGAGTTGGATTCAGCTATCCAGCAGAACATGCAAGTAAGGTTGATGTTGAAAACTGAAATTTAAAAGTTTGGGTTTCAGATGAAGATCTAACTCTGTCAGAAGAGACACTGTAAGATCTCTTGCAAGACTGACAGAAACCTTGAAGCTCTGCTTGCTCAGTTTCAGATCAGTTGGGATACATTGCTCAGGAGAGAACTGAGCTCTGCAATACTTCAGTGTAGGGTTTGTAGTCAAACAAGTATAAAGTTTCTTCCAGAGGCAGCCCATGCTCCTGCAATAGTTGTTCCATCAGTTGTTGCCTTTTCAGAAATGCCCTCTGCAGCCTCCTGGGCAGCCTCAGCMAGGAACAAGCCAGAGAATGTGTTAGGGAGTGGTACAGCTCTGATACCAGCTCTGTGGGGAAATGAGGCAGACAATTASTGATCATTAACAGTAAGACAGAACTCATTTGTCTTAAACCTTTTCTCTTACTCTTCTTTTCCAATAGAAACTATGTTCCAACTTCCCGTCAACAACCTTGGCAGTTTAAGAAAGGCCCGGAAAACTGTGAAAAAAATTCTTAGTGACATTGGTTTGGAATACTGTAAAGAACATATAGAAGTAAGTATGGCATCTCCAAGGGTTAGAGCTAAAATGCTCCAGAGTTAGGGGGGCAGTGAGATATTTGTGTATGCCATAATTTATTTTTAGACCTGTTTAAGTTCCACACAAAATAGGAGTTAGAAACTTGAGATGTAATGAACCTGTAAATACTTTCTAGAAATGTTAGTGGATACTGAACTGCAGGAATGCTGCCAGAACCAATCAAGCCAAGTAGATACTACACCACGACCCCCCAAAAAAGCTACCAAAAAACCCCAAACCCACACGAGTCTGGGAGCACTTTCCTCCAGGATTGGTTTTGGAATGAGATGAGTTTGTAGCTAGAGTGTTGAATTGGTCAGGAGAATGAGTGTTGAAGATGGCTCTGCAGATGATTGGTGATACGGAGAATATTCACAGTTCTCCCTCTCCAAGGAGATGCACCCCAAACTCCCCCACTCCTTTGAGTGATGGCCTCTGCCTTGGCCAGCAGCACCTGGGACGATGCTCAGGGATTGATGAAGGAGCCCTTGGTCCTTGGTTCTGACTCTCTGTCCTCTCTTCCCATCTTCCTTTCTCCAGGATTTTAAGCAGTTTGAACCTAATGACTTTTATTTGAAAAACACTACATGGGAGGATGTGGGACTGTGGGACCCATCGCTTACAAAAAACCAGGTTGGTAAGAGTTTCAGTTCAGACACTGAAGGCTGGAGWTGGGTCATGCTGAAGGGCATTTCACAGAAGTGCTAAGAGCTTTTCCTGCAGTTTCCCTCACGGATTTTTGTGTGTTGGCAGCTCAAGGGACAGCAAAAAGTTTGGTGCTTTTTTCTTTATTTTGTGAAGTTATTCCTGGTCTGTATCTCAGGAGCCTGCAGAGCTGATGGGTCTGTGCTCAGGTCAAACTGTGCACATGAGGAGCCCATTCCCACCTGTTCCCAAGCCTAGCACAATTTATCAGATTTTTGCTCTAAGGATCAGCAATTTTACACAGTTTGCTATGAGTCTTATACCTTTCTTTAACCGTTTTATTCCTGGTTTCCATCCCTTCCGAAGCTGTTTCACTGGACACTTGTGCTGCCCGGTGCAGGGTCACTGTCAGTGCCTGGCTGCTGCAGCCCTGGGTCCCACAGGCTGTGTCCCACATCTGCTTTGGGCATTTCCAGTTCTGCCCAGCAGCTCAGTGACACTGCAAGTGTTGCTGTTGAGATGTTCATGAGGTAATAAAGGATTYTGAGTTGAGGCAGCAGTGGAGGGAGGCAGTGATGCTCTCAGTTCAGGTTGTGTGGGCTGCAGCAGCCTGTCCTGGGGCTGCAGGACAGAGTCACCCAGCAGTGACAGGTCACAAACCTCCCCAAAGGAATCCCTGTCAGCACCTAGAGCTCAGGTACTGCTCTGAGGAATCACACCTCTCGTGTGATGGAGTCCTATTGTTAATCTAAAAATGACCCTTCAGTACTGTGTTGCATAAAATACATTCATGTCCCTTTTTCTAGGTAACCCAGAATAAAAATTCTAATATAAAAGGAGACAGCTCTTGGCTGGTTGGTTTGTTGGGGCCTGTCTCCAGCTTGCCAGGTGTGTGAGGCTTCAGCAGGTGGCCAGAGCAGATATTCCCACTTCCTTCTGCWGAGGGAGAGTGCAGCTCTCCAGCTCCCTCATATGCCCTGAGTGTAGCTCGGTGCACAGGGCTTGTTCTGACATTCAGGAGGAATCTCTGTAACTCTGAATTCTCTGTCTTACCCCACCTGAAGTGCCAGATTGCTTGTGGCTGTCCCTAAAGCCAGTGGAACTTTGGACTGTGGTGCAKCAGTTGACAAGAGCTGCATTGGCACGGGACAAAAGCTGCAGGAAAACCGACCGCAAGGATGGAATTCTCAGATTATTTTTTTCCCTCATTTGAGATTGGTTTAAAAATCAAATTTTGCTTTGATCACAAGGAAGAGGCTTGGTGACTTTAAGGGCCTGTGTAGCCTATGTCTTGTATTCATGAATCCTTTTGTTCAACAAAAATAAGTTTGAAATTCCATCTTTGCTGTTGAAGTGTGTAATGGGTGAAGACACTGAAATGGCTCAAGTTATAGACCCATCTTACATCTATRAAAGTTTGGCTGATTTGGGTGGGCRGTGTCTCATCTGGATACAGTCTCYTTTCCTTAAACAATCCTGCTTGACTTTCTACCGGAAAGGAGCTCACAGGGACCTTTTCTTGCTGCTCAGCTGCAGGGAGGAGGCTTTTTTGTGACTGATAGGGACAGACAGATCTGACTCAGCCTCACCTGCTGAGGTCATGGTTAAATCCTTGAGGCACATCCTGGGTGTGTTCCTGTGATCAGCTTTCTAGGGCCTGATCTGCAGGCCCAGAGGGGGAGAGAAGTGAATTGAGGGTTTGAGATATTTGCAGGGGGTCTCGTTTAAAATAAACGATGAGTATGATTTAGAAGCTTTGCTTAGAGAATATCATGGGTGTTATTTTGCTGAGAGGTGCTGTTCAATATTTAGTGTGTGCTCTGTTCTCTGTTCAAGGACTATCGGACAAAGCCCTTTTGCTGCAGTGCATGTCCCTTCTCCTCGAAGTTCTTTTCAGCCTACAAAAGCCACTTCCGGAATGTCCACAGCGAAGACTTTGAGAACAGGATCCTCCTCAACTGCCCCTACTGTACCTTCAACGCGGACAAAAAGACTTTGGAAACGCACATTAAAATATTCCACGCTCCCAATGCCAATACACCSAGTGGAGGCATCAGCACTTTCAAAGATAAAAACAAACACGAGAGCCTTAAACCCAAGCAGGCTGACAGTGTGGAACAAGCTGTTTATTACTGTAAGAAGTGCACTTACCGCGACCCGCTCTACGAAATCGTTCGAAAGCACATTTACAGGGAACATTTTCAGCACGTTGCTGCTCCTTATGTAGCCAAGGGAGGCGAAAAGTCCCTCAATGGTGCAGTTCCGTTGAGCTCCAGTGCCCGAGAGGAGGGTGGTATCCACTGCAAACGATGCCTTTTCATGCCGAAATCCTACGAAGCTTTAGTGCAGCACGTGATCGAAGACCACGAACGGATCGGCTACCAGGTCACGGCAATGATAGGTCACACTAACGTGGTGGTTCCAAGATCTAAACCTTTGATGCTAATAGCTCCCAAACCCCAGGAYAAAAAGGCCATGGGACTCCCTCAGAGGATGGGTGCCCTCTCCGCTGGCAGCGTCCGCTCTCTGTCGTCRCAGCAGATGATGAACAGACTCACTATACCAAAGCCCACGTTAAACTCTGCAGGAGTCAATATGATGTCCAGTGTTCACCTACAGCAGAACAATTACGGGGTCAAATCGGTTCCCCCCAGTTACGTTGGTCAGCCAGGGGGGAGGCTCAGCCTCAGTGGCAATGCACCCGTTTCTCTGTCCCAACAATCACAAAGCATGAAACAGTTTTCAGCGAGTGGCAATGGAAGGCCTTACACTCTGGGAGGGGAGCAGAGGTCCCAGGCCTCSGCCAGGTACTCGCTGCAGTCTGCCAACTCCTCGCTGTCATCAGCACAGCTCAAACAGACGTCGCTGTCACAGTCCCAGGCAACKTCCAGAGCTCTGGGTCAGTCTGGCTCCAAATCCCCCGTGGCTGCTACAGGTCCTTCTTCTGTCAACACATCATCCACGCAGAAGTGGAAAATCTGTACAATCTGCAACGAGCTGTTCCCCGAAAATGTGTACAGTGTCCACTTTGAAAAGGAGCACAAGGCTGAGAAGGTGCCTGCGGTGGCCAACTACATCATGAAAATCCACAACTTCACGAGCAAATGTCTCTACTGTAACCGCTACCTGCCCACGGACACGCTGCTCAATCACATGCTGATCCACGGGCTGTCCTGCCCCTACTGCCGCTCCACCTTCAAYGACGTGGAGAAGATGGCTGCCCACATGCGCATGGTGCACGTGGATGAAGAGATGGGACCTAAAACTGACTCCACGCTGACCTTTGATTTGACATTGCAGCAGGGCAGCCACACCAACATACATCTCCTCGTGACCACCTACAACCTGCGGGATGCTCCTGCCGAGTCCGTAGCTTACCACGCTCAGAACACGCCCCCGGTTCCGCCAAAACCACAGCCCAAAATCCAGGAGAAATCTGACGTACCGGTCAAAAGTTCTCCACAAGCAGCAGTGCCCTACAAAAARGACGTGGGGAAGACTCTGTGTCCTCTGTGCTTTTCAATCCTCAAAGGGCCCATCTCTGACGCGCTGGCACATCACCTGCGGGAGCGGCACCAGGTGATTCAGACGGTTCACCCCGTGGAGAAGAAGCTGACCTACAAGTGCATCCACTGCCTGGGCGTGTACACCAGCAACATGACGGCTTCCACCATAACGCTGCACCTGGTGCACTGCAGGGGCGTGGGCAAGACCCAGAACGGGCAGGACAAAGGGACATCRTCCCGCCTGGGCCAGTCCCCGGCGGCGGCGCCCGTCAAACGCGCCTAYGAACACATGGAGTTCCCYCTGATGAAGAGGAGGAAGATGGATGACGATGACTCCCCCTCTGCCTTTGAGGAGAAGCCTGAAGAGCCCGTAGTTCTAGCACTGGACCCCAAGGGTCACGAAGATGATTCGTACGAAGCCAGGAAAACATTTCTTACAAAGTATTTCAATAAACAGCCCTATCCCACTCGGAGAGAAATCGAAAAGCTGGCGGCCAGTTTGTGGCTCTGGAAATCTGATATYGCATCTCACTTTAGCAACAAAAGGAAGAAATGTGTTAGGGACTGTGAAAAATACAAACCCGGGGTGCTGCTGGGTTTCAACATGAAAGAGCTGAACAAAGTCAAACATGAGATGGATTTTGATGCTGAATGGCTATTTGAAAACCATGACGAGAAGAACTCCAGAGTCAATGCCAGTAAGACTGTTGATAAAAAAATCAACTTAGAAAAAGACAATGACAGTTCCTCAGACAGCTATGAGAACCTAGAAGAGGAATACAGCGAGAACCACAGTCCGTTCGGCCAGCGCGTCTCTGACATGGGTGGGAAACCCTCGTCTGACAGCACAGTGCAGAACCCYGAGGACAGCATAGCCAAGGACATCGTGGAGGAAAACACCTTACAGTCTCCAGAGAAGGAGGAGCAAAAACAAGAGGAAAGCTCTAAATACGAAGAGGTGATTTCTGCTGAAGAACCAACAAAATTGGTGGGTGATGTTTCAGATAGTGAAGGGGATCAGGATGAGCAGGATGATGCAGTGGAATGGAAAGATGGAGCTTCCCAGTCTGAAAGYGGGCCTGGTTCCCAGCAGGTTTCAGATTTTGAAGATAACGCGTTGGAAGTAAAACCAGAAGTGTGGACAGATGAATCTTCCCAAAGCGAAGATGCTGGGAGCAGTAAACCCACTGTGGAGGCCAAAGGGGGTGGATCTGAAAGTGATGAAGARCAGTCAAAGTGGAAGAATCGTTCCTATGGAAAAGTAGAAGGGTTTTGGTCCAAGGACCAGTCGCAATGGAAAAACGCCTCCGAGCTGGAGGAGAGCCTGGCGGGTCAGCAGATGGAGTGGCAGGGCAGCACAATGGACAGCGAGGACGGGGAGCAGTTTGGGGCCGTGGGGGCCGAGCCCATGCACGGCAGCCTGCCCGGGGTGGAGCTCAGCAGCCAGCAGGCGTGAGCTGCTGTGCCACGCTGCCAGCCCTGCCAGGGCACTGCGCTGCTCCCCTGCCACTGCTGCTGCTGCCCGGGGGCACAGCCTGGCCTGGCACCGCTGCTGCTGCTGCTGCCCGGGGGCACAGCCTGGCCTGGCACCGCTGTTCCTGCCCGGGCTCCTGTACAGATCTGCTGGCCGAGGGGCTGGAGAGTTCCTGACGGGACGAGCACAGTAACTTAATGTGAAAATAGCTATGCTGGTGGCTCCAGAATGCACACAGAGAAAAGCAGAGGTTTATTTTATCTGCATTTTCAACCCTCCTTTCACCTTGTCCATGTTGAGTTGTGTCTTTCCAAGAGGCCCCTCTCCGGTAGCGCCGTGCCAGCGACCCGGTGCCCTGTATAGCAGACTCTTGGGAAATGGAGTTTTCATGTATCATTCTGAATAGTTGAAATGTATATTTGTACAGTCTTTTAGACCTATTCAAGTGAAGCTTATGAACTGTTCTTGTGTACCCATCATAGATCTGTTTCTCTTTTTTAGTGTTGCCCTGCTGTGTAATAAATGCTGTATCTAGTTTCCCTAGCAAAGCTTGAGACTGCTCTAGTATGAATTTTGACAAACTTAGTTTTTGCACATAACCTTGTACAATCTCCAACCAGAGGCCAGCAACATAAAAATATATCTGGGCTCTGTTGTATTATAGAATTTTCTTGTTCTGAATATCCTTGACATGACAACTGATGACAAACATTTCAGAGCCATTTTCTGAAATCTTTTAAGCTAAAAATGAAAAATCACATGCAAGAAACAAGTTTGCAGCTACTAATTTTGACACCTTTTAGATCTGTATAAAAAGTGTATTGTGTTGAAGCAGCACACTGAGACAAAGTGCTGGGTTTGGATATTTAGTTTTATCTTTAGTTAACACCAACAAGGTGTTGTATTCATTTATACCATCTAATATATGACACACTGTTGTAGTATGTATAATTTTGTGATCTTTATTTCCCTTTGTATTCTTCATTTAAGCATCTAAATAAATTGCTGTATTGTGCTTAATGTAAATATTTGCTTTATTACATGCAAGTGCAATACTCCTGGTTGGTAAATCCCATCTCAATATATTCCTTTCTTCTTTTTTGCCTTGTTTTTCCAAGTGCTCCCCAGCCCTGCTGGGGCCTCTCTGTGTAATACTTACTGAATACTTACAGSAGGTAAGTATTTCAAGGTTATTGAAAATCTACAAAATACCTTGGGCTGAAATTTGTCGTTCTTGTTCAGTGTTGTAGAACAAGGAGTTATAAATAGCATTGTACTGGTTTGCTTGTTCTGCATCCTGGGGAAACAAGGTCTGTGAATTCCTCAGTGAATGGAGATTTGATTTCACCTGGAAAACCCTTCCCTGTGTGTGTGGAGCACTGGACCTGTGGGCCAGGAGAGCAGTGCTTTGGATTACTGACCCTTCTCACAGGGAGAGCAGGAATCTGGGCTGGCCTAAGAGGTAAAGTAATGCAAATAGCAGAAAAAAAAACCCTAACCCTGAGTTGGTTAAAAGCTGTGATGGGTTTGGGCAGGCCAGGCCTGCAGTGGCCTCTGTGCAGGGACCTGACAGGTGAGGCAGCTCCTCTGGGGAGGGGATTTATGGAGGGGACTCTGATTGGGATGAGTGGAGCGGGGAGTTGGGTTTAAGCACAGCTCAAAAATCCAACTGCCTGGTGTTTGATAATTGCACCAGAACTAAACCGACCTGGGACACTTCCAGTGATGCTCTGAAGGAGGAAATAAGTCTGGGTTTCTAACATTTCACACAGCAAAGCCATTTCCCAGAGATGTTGTGCAGATGGTTCAGCCTGGAGGGCYGTGGTGGGTAAAGCTGTAGCTGCTCTGGAGCCAAAGCTGAGGCTCTGTGTGCCCCAGGTGCTGCTGTCACTGCAATGAGCAGTTCTGGGCTTGGTTAAATGGTTTGTGTGATGGCTGAAAACAGGYACCTGCAGGGGGAGATGGTTTAGATTTGTCTCTTTGCCCACCTTTGTTGTGCTTTCTTACCTTAGAGGAGTGCAGGTTGGACTGGCTGGCTYCCAGTTCTGGACTCCAGGGGTAGAAGATGTGTTTGAAGAAAAGTACTGGAAAAACACTTTGGCCTTTACGTCAGCAAAAGAGCTCCTTGTGTTTCTCTGCTTTAAAAGGAAAGTTGGGCCTCAACTCATTTTGTGAGCAGGTTTTCAGACTGTTTCATCAAGAGTAATTTCCCAGTCAGGTGAGAGTTTGTTAACTCCCCCTCAGAGCTGTCCATGGGTTGGCAATGTGTGCCCCAACACTAGCCCCAGGAAGTTCTGGAAAAGCAGAGTCATTCCTAAGAAAACCTGGTTGTGTTCCTTGCTCCTGCTGTGTCACAGGAAACTGCTGGCTAAAAAATCAGACATTAAGAATTTATTTTGTGTCCTTTTTGGCTTCCAAGGGTTTTACAAAGATCTCTTTAAAGAACCTTAATCACAAAGTGCAGCAACCTTTATCTGTTTAGCAGTGACATAAACAATTTTGGCATCTTTTTATCTATATGCATGAGATTTGTCTCCATACGTGGCAAGGCAAATTTAATATTAGCAAGTTCTATAGTTAAAATTTTAGTATTCTGAACTCCTGGTGTAGTCAGTGAATACTAAGACAGAAATATGAGCTCTTTAGGAGTGTTTCATTTGCCAGAAAATTCCAGGAAATACCATTTTATACACTGATTAAATTAAAGGTCTTGCACACAACCATTCTCTTACCAGAATATCAAGGAGGATGCAGGGTGGTTATTTCAAATATTGGCATAAACTTTCTGGTATTTCAAAGCAGTTACTCTTAAATCTGGCTTTGAGGCTGGGCACAGATTCCTCTCAGGTTTGAGGCTAACCACACTTARGAGGAAGTCAGAAAGGGGAAGAAAATAGCCCAGTAAAACTGGAGGAACCTTAGCCCAAATGTGTGTAATTTATTGTACCCTTTATGAGCTGGAAGTTGCCCACATTTCCCAGGCACTGTGCAGTTGTGCAGCAGAGCTCAGCCCCTCCCTGTGCTCASAGGAGCAGCAGGAGCTGAYGCTGCCCCTGTTCTGTGGCCACAGGAGCTTCCAGTTCTGTGGTGAATCCCTTCCCTCAGCACCTTCTGTGGGGCTGGGGCTCAGTCCTTTCCCTGCTCTGSAATTGCTGCTCAATCAAAGCATTTCTGCCCCTGAGGTCAGAGCTGAGCTGTGAATTGTCACTGAAATCACCTCCTGCTGTCCCTCAGTGCCAGCTCTGTAACAGCGAGTCACCAGTCAGTACTTGACCCTTTGACATGTATCTGCAAGACAAACCTGAACATTCACCCAGTATYTTTACAGGAAAATTCTGTCATTCCTGCCACTAAGAAATTACCAGGTTTCAAATATTCACTAGTACAGTTACAGGAAAGTTTCCCATTGTGTAGAACACACATTTCATACACAGCTATGGTACGAAAACAAATTCGTTTCCATTTTTGTCAGAACTAAGATATTTCTGGAATATGTTGTGTGCATTGTCTCTCYAGTTTTGTTAATAAAGAAGCAGATATTTGGATATAAACAGGTTGGTATAACTAGGAGTATTTTGTTCCTTTTATAGCTAATTTGCCTCTATGTAACCCCAACTCATTTGTGATAATCYATTACAATCACCTGCATTGCAGGGGCAGAGACAGCCACTCGCTCTATCTCTACTGCTTTATATTTTAATTTGACTTTATCTTTCATCATCAGTCCCACTAATAAATATGAAAAGGTTGTGTTCATTTATTTCTGCATCAGGAGAGCTTTGGTCTCCATGGTTACAGCCATGCAGCTTTACTTTCACCATAAGCTTGGCATTTTTTTCCCTTTACAGACTTTACAGTTCTCCATCTTGAGCTTTTCCAAAGGCATTTTTAAAGCAAACATTTTTTTCCATTTCTCCATATTGTACTTGATGCAAAGCCAATCATCATCCCCTCCTCTGTTCCTTATTCTGAGAACTAAGKGGGTTTCGTTTTCCTGGGCCTATTTTGAAGTTAAAAATTCTCCAGGTGCAGGGATGGGCTGTGCTGCTGCTGGTCCTGCCTAAATCCTGCATTACAAAATGGCATATCCAAAAGTCCAGAGCAGTACAGTTTATTTATATCTTTCAGGTTGTATCACACAACAGCTTGTAAAACACTGCTCCTAGTGCAAAGAGCGTGCTGGAAGTTTCAGCCACGTGTAGCTTACGGAATTTCAAAATCCTCCCTTTGACTTCATATTCTCTTGCAAAGTCTGAGCATTGGTGGAGCTGGCAGTGTTGGCACAGGACTTGGCAGATYTGATAGGCTGCACTAGAGCACCTTCAACCCACTGATCATTTCAAACATGAAAACAGGGAGGTAACCAAAGTAAGCRTTTTTACCTTCACTGATTTTGAAGCTCATCAACCAAGTACAAACTACTGGGATCAAATCTTAGAATAAATGTTCCATCTCCACAGAKCTACAACAGAGTCAGAAATCTGTGCTCTCCCTTAGAGCTGCCAGCCAAACACGTGAGATATAATAGAGTAATAATGTCCTAAAGTACAGACCATTAAAAACAAACCCAAGCACCTTTTCTAGAAACCTCATGGCTATCAAAAATTACTTACTTGGATATTTGGTACTTACACAGTTCAAAGTACAAAGTCTTCAGCTGGTGAGGGGYTCTGGCAGGTCAGAGGGGCGAGGTGCTGGCAGGGGAGGTCTCTGGAACAGAAATGGCAGAAATCCATCTTCCTGCTCACAAACATGAAATAATACTTGAGGAAATTGTCTGGTTAAAGAGATAAGGGAGGTGGAATCATCATCTCAGAACTGAAGTTGCTCTCCAATTATAATAACTGACTTGGTAAGCAATGCTGAGAATGTGAAGTTGTTTACTCTCACACCTGATTCTACAGACTTTGCAATCATCTTAGCTGGGTTAATATCGAACAGATAAAAATAGAGTAGAACACAGGGGAAATTAGTTTTAAAGCACAGAGAAATGCAAATGAATTAGTACCACTTGAAAATACTGACTMCAGAAGAAATACAGGAAGGGATTTGTCTTTGCTTCTGGGGGTTTTAGGAATTCAAATAATTGATTAATCCTGAATTGAGGAGATAAAACCATTTTTCTGTAGCACAGCARTCCAAACCTCTAGCTAAAATCCCAGTCTCGATGGAAAAGGAGCCTGCCTTTCCCATGAGRCTGATGCTCTCCAGGCTCTGCACTTCACCTGATTCCAGAGGCCAGYTTGCTATTTAGATTAAATCCTCCCATGCATTTGTGTGCAATACTCCCTGTGTTTCATCACCTCCTTCCCATGGGCACAATGATACAATTTCTAACATAACACGTAACCACATTTTTCTTCTCAGACACACAGTCTCCCAAACACAGGCTAAGACAACAYGAAGAATCTGAATTGATCATGGAAGTACTATTGGATATGACCTACACCTCTGTGAAACAGAAAGGACAAAAAGCCTGAAGCAAAGAAGCTGTGAGAACACCCAGCTGTAATAATTCATGGTGGAATATGAACACAGTCATTATCTTCCCAAAATAAAGGTGGAGAGAAGGAAAAGTTATAGATCACTCCAATTTTCCAAGTGAAATRATGTGTCCTTCATTTCTAGGGCAGCACTGCCAGTGGTCACACCGGGAGAACAGAAATAGTGCTGAATTACAGTAATGAAGCTTAACGAGCTGGTGCCAATGTGTTTGCAGAAAGCACTGGCCAGGGCAATTCTGTTTCACTGTGGGCACAGCTTCTCCAGACAGCTTTAAACAGTAGCCTCTGGATTTGCCAGAGCTCACAAAACCACTGTCCCACTCTGGTTTGCTCTTTGCCTCCAGATCACTCGATTCCTGGGTGTCACCATCTCACAAAGGCCAGATCTTGGCTGGCTCCTGGAAGCAGATCTCTGTTGAGCTGCCCTGCAYCCCTGTACTCTGTTAACTTAAAGATCCAACAATGAGGGAATAAACTGACAAAATAAAGATTAAAGGAATGACAGAGGAATTTAGCATTTGGAAGGCAGCATAGCATGTTCAGATGAGGCCTGATCAAATAGTAGTAATGAAAGGATTAAAACATTTGCGAGAGCTTTTGAAAAATCAAATACACACAACTCTGCACTTGCARGCAAATAAAAGCACTGGCATGTAGAATCGTGCCTGGAAGATTAAAACTTCTGGTGGCAACTTTAGAGACTTCAGTCAGCTGCATTTTAACAGGCAGCCAAGTTATCTAGGGAGACAAATTGTGTGACACACTGGAAGGCACTAAAAGCACCTTTGAGAAATGGTGAAATGCAGTTTGGAGCCCCCAAGAACCAGGCCCTGGCTGATACAGCAAACACAAGGAGCAGTAAGAAAATGGTCCATTTAAGAGCTGAGTGGTTGCTCTGACAACTGCAACCCAGCACGAGCAGCAAAGCTGGGCCAAAAGGTTGGGAATTCCAGGTTAGATCACACCCAGGTGGAAATTCTCTCCAGGACAGGAGTAACTTCTGTCCTAAGGCAAACACAGCAATGTCAAAGCACTTCAGAACACAAGCTTTGGAGCCAAAGTTTTGCTTTCCTCCCACACTTCATATCTTYCACCTAGAATTCCTTGCAGGAATTGGATTCCATTCTCCAGGTGGAGCACCTTCACTATCACAGACTGGTAAAGAAATCAAAATACTGCTCTGTAAACCCAGAACGTGACTGAATGAGGAGCACAAGCTGTAGAATTTTCACCCTTCTACCACAACTACTCTCATTTTGTCACTAAGGTAACTCCATGCATTCTTTGCCCTGGTTTTCACTGCCAGGTCTGCTCCAGAATTGCCAGGTCCCTGTCCAGTGGCACAATCTAAGAAGTGCCCAAGAAAGGGGGATCCAAAGAGGGGCTATTACAGCAAGCCAATAGAAAAAAAACCCAAACAAACAAACAAACAAACCCAAGCAAACTCTAACAAAACCTTGGGGATCAGACAGATGCATTTGGGATGCTAAAGCTGCTGGTTCAGGTCATTTTGAGGCTGCTGTCAATCAGCTTAAATGTCAGGGCAATCAGAGCAGGTTCTTGATGACTGGGAAAAAGCCAAATGTCACACTCAGCTTCCAGAAAGCTGAGGAGGAAGAACCACAGGATGTTCAGCCTAACCTCAATCCCAACAAAAATATGGAGCAAAACCTTTTGGAATCCATTTCTGGCACTTCAAAGAAAAGGAAGTGATSAGAAAGAGTCAGCACAGATCCAATAAGGCTGAGCAAAGGCAGTGCCCCTGATTACCTGCTGGCAGGAAGGCAGCTCTGCAGGAAGGCCTCAGGGAGCAGCAGCTGCTCTGATTCAGCATCTCTGGTGATGGAGAAGGATGGGGATGAGCACAGCAGGGTGAGGGGTGGCCACTCAGTCCAGGACTGGGCTCCCAGGCCATGAGCTTTGCTGGACTGACACACTGGGAGCAGGTCCAGCCACAGGACAATGAGCTGCTCAGAGGGCTGGACTCACACATTGTACAGGCAGAGTCTGAGCCAGCTGCTTCCCTCAGCCTGAGGAAGAGAAGGAATGGGATGGACAATCCTGCAGATYCTGCAAATGGGGCAAAATTGGAAATGTTAGATTTAGCCTGGCAAAATACTCAATATTCTAATGCTCATTGGGAAAGCATTCAGACAAGCAGAGAATGACCCACTCACAAGTCACAGGAGATGGAAAATTACATTCATTTTYCAAGAGTAATACAGCAGGAAATAAAGATCAGTGAGGGTTGGCTTGTATGTCAGCCTCTATGAGCAGCTGAGATGCTGTTGTGTGGTGCTACAGCAGAAATTTGCCCACAAATACAAGAGCAGACAGCATGCCTTCACTGTCCAACCCAAGCGGGGGAACTTGTTTCCAGCTGAGACCAACAGCTGATGCTTGGAGTACAAAAACAGGACAAGCATGCAACATTCCTGCCTGAAATACTCCCCCATCCTATAGGAATTTGCAGCAGAAGAGTTCCTAGAAATAGAAAGGTACCTTTGGTAAATGACTTTGATGAAATTTAACATGTATAAATCTTCTTTCAGTTACAACTGCCACAGTGAGTTCCAAACTACAGTGATAGATTACATGTCAAAACCCCTCCCTTAGTTTATTTGGAGACTGTTTCTTGATCATTTCTACTTACTGTCTCATGCAATTTCAGATTTCGTAAACTCTACTGGATTCTTGTTCAGTGTTGAAAAGAGAAGACTAAAATCTGCTTAGCTGTTTCCCTAAGGGATGTGGTTCCCAGCTCCTGTTCCGGATGCCTTTTCTAGTCCTGCTGCAATGGGATCAGAACTTCAGTCAAAGCTAAAGATGAAACCACAAATGTAGAGGGGCATAAGATGGTTTTGATTTTCTGTCTTTGTACTTCCCCTAAAAATTTGTAACTTGCAATTCTTTCTTGCCTGTARCTGACCTGTGAGCTGAAGGTTTTTYCAAGGCCATCTGGATTGCTTCATGATCTCTTTCTTTAATGAAAAATGCTGGTTCACCACTCATGCRRGGCTCCCTCACATCACCCCCATTWACATMATCATTTATAGACCCCTTGTTTYRCCTGAGAGTTTTCCACTCAGTCTCTCAATGTTGCAGGGTCTGTCTGCAGCTCTCTGCAGCTGGCACTCCCKTTTATGATCTCAAAATAACCACATCAACAAGCTTTCTCAGCTCATTGTATGCYTCATCTTCCAAACCCTTTGTGAACACTGAGCAGCTTGCTAGAGATACAGACTGCACCTGAAAGACTTCTTCCCAARCCTYTTGCTCAGGAGCACRTAAAATATTTGGGATCCCAAGAGGATGAAGGAGTCMGCACTGCACTTTTACGCTTTGCAGRCCCATCATGGAACATATGCAAATATGTGACTTTTAGCAACCTGACAAGCTCAGCCACAGTGCTTAGATGGGAGGAGAAAMAGCCCAGATAGGCCCTCCCCAGATACAAGCCCCTGTTTCTTTTCTAAAAAGAAATACTGTTTGGTCTTATGGGCTGGAAATTAGAATCGTTTTGCAATCCCACAAGGTCCTGCTACAGGGGGACTCAGGAAAGGAAAGAGTGAAACAGGAATGGCAGGGGCTCTGCATGGATTAACAGCCTTTTCTGGAAGAGACACTGTCAGGGAACCATTCTCCTTCAAGTTGTGTCAGCTAGCAGAGAATCACAGAGKGCAGGTGTGTCCAAGCAGGCGCAGCCCAGCAGGGAGCACGCCTCAGACCAGCCTAAGTGTGAAAATCAGAGCTGCTTCCCTACGGCTTTCAGTGCCCAGCTGGAGTACAAAACCAAGGACGAACATGCCATGCTCATACCTTTCTCTTTTTTTTCCCCCAAGCCGTATTGACACATGGACTCTGCGACAAAATGAATGCTACCGAAGCCCAAAAATATCTGCACTGAATATAAATATATTATGAAAGAGCTTTAAACTCTGCCCTGAAGCACTCCCTGATTGGCTGCCAATGATGTCACACAGCCCCAGAGCCCAATAACGCGGCCGGGCTGGGGAGGCGCCGCTCCGAGTGTGAACTGCCGGGAGCAGGAGCGGGCACACGCGGGGGATAAACACGGTGTAACCGCATGGTGTAACCAGAGTGCAACCGCACGGTGGAACCACAGTGTAACCACCGTGTAACCAGAGTGTAACTGCACAGTGTAACCACACAGTGTAACCCCAGTGTAACCAGAGTGTAACCGCACGGTGTAACCACAGTGTAACCACCGTGTAACCAGAGTGCAACCCCACGGTGTAACCGCACGGTGTAACCACAGTGCAACCACCGTATAACCAGAGTGTAACCGCACGGTGTAACCAGAGTGTAACCACCGTGTAACCAGAGTGCAACCGCACGGTGTAACCAGAGTGTAACCACACAGTGTAACCACACGGTGTAACCCCAGTGTAACCAGAGTGTAACCGCATGGTGTAACCACAGTGTAACCACCGTGTAACCAGAGTGTAACCGCACAGTGTAACCAGAGTGTAACCACACGATGTAACCCCAGTGTAACCAGAGTGTAACTGCACGGTGTAACCCCAGTGTAACCAGAGTGTAACCACACAATGTAACTGTAACTTAACCACAGTGTAACCACACAGAATAACCCGGTGCAGTCCCACCATAACCGCACAGCAGCAGACCCTCACCCTTCCTCAGGAAGCCGGAACTTCGGTGCCGCCTTCAGGCCCCTGCTGCGCTCCCAGCCTGATCCCAAGGYACAGAGAGAGAAGCCTTCCTAAAGGGAACAGCAAATCGCTGACAGGGTTTAGGTATTAAAGATACCCTTGTGCATATTCAGAGCAAGTTGTTTGGTCTTTCCCAGCAAYTGTGACCTTACATTTCAAGTCAAAGGTGACCCTTTCCCAACAGGAACTTGGCCTTCAGTCCTGTTTGAATAAACTGCTATTGAAGTGAGGAATATTGTACATAATCCCCAGCAAAATCAACAGACCAGGTTGCTCCAAGCCCTGTCCAACTTGTCCTTGAATATTTCTAGGGATGGAGCAGCCACAGCTCTGGGCAACCTGTGCCAGGGCCTCCCCTCCCTCATAGCAGAGTTTATTCCCARTATCCCATCTAACCCTGCCCTTTGTCCATTCCCCTTTGTCCTGTCACAACAAGCCCTTGTAAATAGTCCCCTTTCCATCTTTCTTGTTGGCTCCTTCGGGTGAAGACTGCATGTTGCTATCCACTCTTGTTCTTCTGCCTCTCTTTGCAGTTTCATTTTAAAGAAAAAGTGCTAAAATCAGTCACAGGATAAAACTCCACAAGATCAGCATCTATAAAGCTCCCATTTTCCTCGATTACTCCTAAAGGATCTCTTGACCGCTGAACCCAGCACATACCAAGGGTGATTTCGAGTGGAACAAGTCCATTAACTTGTAAACACCACTGGAAACTGGGAAGCAGCGCCAGCCCCGGCTCCCTGYTCCCGACTCCAGGCAGAGCCGCAGTCCGCGTGTTCGCACTCGCCATCTGCTCGGCTGCGTTTGTTACCACAGGAAAAAAATGTGTCTGCTGAGTAAAGATTCCTCAGAAGCGAGAAAGGAGAAACCCGACCTCGCCGAGCCACAAATTCGGGGGTTATCTGGATTTTCCTGACAGCCGCGCAGCCTTTCGCAGCCCAGACACATCTCTGTAAGACAGGCTGTTCAGAGACCGCTGCCTTGGAATGGCGATGCTGGGAATTGGGGAAAAGCCAGCAGGAGCCGGGCCGGGCGGTGCGGGGATGGGCAGCGAGGGACCTGGCGGGGCGGATCCGTGCGGCGGCTCCGGGCGGGGCGCGGATGGGACCACGGAGGGGTGTGGATGGGAATATGGGGTCGGGGATGGGAATACGGGGTCGGGGATGGGAATACGGGGGGTGTGGATGGGAACACGGGGTCGGGGATGGGAATACGGGGGTGTGGATGGGAACACGGGGGCGCGGATGGCAATACGAGGGGGCGTGGATGGGAATACGGGGAGCGCAGGGATGCAGCAAAACCCCTTCCCCGGAACACCACCACATCAGCCCAGCCTCCCCGAGGCTCGGACAAGAGCCCGCCCGGGAGCGATGGGACCAGTGATGGAATGTGCTCCATTTTGGGAAACAGACAAGGGTTAAATTCATTCTTTTCAAAAATTAGATTTGAAGTGCAAGACTCTTACTTCTCGGCCCCTGGGAAACTAAGGGAGATCCCAAAAGTGACACACAGCTGAAAAAAGGCCATTAGTAGGACACACTGATGCCACAAACACCTGAACACCAGGCATTCCTTAGGCTGGAAAACCCTTCAGCTGCTCCCAGATCCTYCATCCTTCACACTCATGCCCTTTTGTTTCCAGTCCAACTCTTTCTTCCACACAAAGGAGCCCAGGTGTTTCTTGAATTCACTTTGCATTTCCAGCACTTCACTATTCCYGCATTAATGAAACCCATATGGTTTAGTATTGCTGCCCTCCCTTTCTTCCTYAGTGCCCTTTTCCAGAGTTTTGAATTCACTTTATGAGTAGCTTTCCCYGTACTGCAAAAAGTTGCAAGGATTTTATTAACACCTTTCACAATTCTGAAGGCTACTATAAAATGCCTTATTTACTTGAGCCCATTTGTACACGAGGAACCACAGATGAGTGTCGCAGACTTTCAAAAGTATCTTGGTCCAAGATCACCCCTTTTACAGCTTCCCACTTAAGAGCTACTTCAAGAATTAATGTGGCAGACTTCGTACATTAAACTGGAAGCTCAGACACAGAACAGCTTTCACGAAGACAGCTGCAGTGATTTTCAACCCCAGTTAAATCCTGAGTATAAATGAGGAACTTTTTTTTTTTAAGTAAAATGTTTGTAAACAGACAACAATTTTATAGGTTTTTTGTTTTCTGTGCAGAAATAAAAATAGGAACAAAATAAACAGAGAAGTTTTTGCTTTTGTCACACTGAGACCACAATTTCCACAGACATTCCTTGGATGGGACACCATTCCAAAAGTATCTATTACATGGTTACAGMAGTAAGGAGAGGAGCCTACCCAGCCTGAACACAATAATCCACAGAAATATGGTAAAACAAAGTTCCCAATATTCTCACCACAACTGTGTCTGGCAAGAACAGAAATTCCCAGTGTACTAAAATCCATTTGAAATGTTTAACCCTAACATCATGCAATCTGCAGGATGTTTTTCATCTCAGCTAGAATGTAACRCATAACTGGTAGAGCCCCCCGAAAAAAAATAGTATCATCAAAGAAATCCTGAAACAGGAAACAGAGTCAGCCTTTCCTAGTTAGGGAATTCTAATGTTTGGAAAACATGGTTATTTTCTCTGAACACCAGCTGTATGAATGGATTACCTGTAACAAAGCAATTGGGACAATTGCAGAGAAATCCAAACGAGTGATTCTGCTAAAGGACTCAAGAGCACCTTTTACACGTGTGCCCTGCAGGCCCAGCCAAGTTTAGCTTCTGTCATTTCATTGCTTTGGGGTTTGAAGAACTGACAGCAGCACCACCCAGCTTTATGAAAAGGAGCCCTGAACCATAAGTATTTCACACAGGTTGTTTTGTAACACTGAGCACACCCAGCCCTGTCTGACAGTGTAAATGTGGCACAGAGCCTGCACTGCAGACAGAAATGCAGCTACAAACAGCAAAGCTGCTGCAGCTGCAGCCACCCCCACTGGCCCAGCAGCCTGCAGAGCTGCAGTGTAAATGCAAACACTTCCATCACAGGGAACAGCAGCTCTGCTCCTGCATTCCTTGCAGGAGCAGCAAAGGAACAGCAGCTGAGACWATTCCTGCTATTGACTGGCACCAGCAAATATCTGCTCTGTAAGTAATTCACTTTAACTCTGCACAGGGCAGTGTTATGTAAAATGCTGCCGAAGGAAGATTTTTGCTGCTTTTCAAGAGCAAGCATCAGAGCCAGCACCCGTGTGCTGCAGAGTGCATTTTGAGCTGAACTAACCAATAGTCCCTGGCACTGACACGGGGGAGGAGCTCTCGTTCCTATTTTCTGGCACAGATCAGACCAGCTTACAGAAAGGCAGCATTTTACAAATCTTTACATATGTAGCCAGAAGCTTTTGTCAGTGAGATCCAATTATAGCTTAAAAACAATTCCTGTGATAGAAAAGAGACGAGAGCACTAATGAAGGTGCCTCTGACAAATCAAGTTTTTTCTGTATTTGTTCATTCATTTGATCTCAGTACTGGAATTTTATAACAAGAATTGGCTCAGTATCTTTCAAAACATAAAGGGCTTAATCCCTCCCATTAGAGAACAGGAAGTCAGAAGCCAATCTTAGCACTGACAAAAAATGGAATCTGGATTGTTATTTTAAYGTCTTTGTTGCACATAAATGAGACCTAATTTTTTTCCCTGGTGCCATTGCAGCATGATGGCTCAGTTAAAAGCTGATTCTCYCCTATAAGTGGCACCTGTTTATACAAGAGTGCCCCAAGTGCTGGCTCTGGAGCAGTGATGACTCTGCAGCAGCCCCATTGCTGTGTCTGTAACTCATGTGCTCCACAARCCCTACATTTGTGCCATGTGCTGTCCTGCCTGGCACAGTGTGACAAGGACATGTCTGCAGCAAAGCCTTTTCAGACCTGCTCTTAGTGCAGTCAAACACATCGGCTCAGGTGGGAACAGGCAGGACTTGTGTATTTTGATTTCTGTTCATTCCCACTCGAAAACTGCAAACGGACACTGTCACAGCATWGTGACAGCTGAAATCTTGACTTCTGGGCCTACTGCATCCCCTCCCTTGAACRTTCCCATTCTAAAGGGTTTTCTTTCTCAACACAAAACCAGTTAGGGCTCTCAAACCAGTTAATGCATCAGTCCAAGTCACAATAGATGAACTTCAAGCATAGCTGCAGGTAAAATAATCTGAACATCCCCCTAAAATTCTTAACAWTAAATATTTAAGTACATATTAGATTTTTAAAAATTTCCCCATTATTAAAAAAATGGTGAGTAGTATTCAGCGCTTGAAAATTAATGAGTTTTAAATATGAACATAGTACACCCCCAGTTTTGAAATACTCTGCTCTATTTTCTCTCCTCTCATCTTTCCCATCTGGTACAGTTTAGTATTAATTTAATAAATATTTTTTTTCAAGGCTGTCAGAAAAATGTCATAGCACTTTGAAAACACCAAATATTATCTTGTGAGGTAAATTAGGACACAAAAATACCATGAAATACATGTGACCACACATTGTCAGTGGTAAAGAATAGCAGAAATTGCACTATGTGCTGCTCTGGAGTCTCCAAGAAGAGAAACTGCCAATATATAGCAAAGAGTGGGGCTGACACCTCCCTCGAGTTACATTTGAGGGATGATCTGCAAAAGTTAAAAAATGCAAATTCTCAACATAGGGAAGATTTCCTACTCCAGTGATTTGTTTCTGATAAGACACAGCTTGCTATCCTTGACATGAAATAGAGCCTTACCTGCACACAGCTCCTTCACTCTCCTGAGCTTTGTTCTGCAGAGGATGGATCCCCTCTCAATCTGTGGAGACAGCAGCCACAAATCTGGGATTCCACAGCCACTGATAAGTGCAGGTCCTTTCCTAGATACTCCAGTCTGACTCATCAATAACTTGGGTGATGAGTGAATAATAGCTCAGGTGAGCCAATAAAGGAACACAGAGAAATCTTCATATCCCACCATCAATTTCCCACTTCTATTTCTGAGAATCAGCTCCAGGTATCAGGAAAAACCATCAGCCAGCACCTCAGCCCGGACAAGGGAGCAAACCCCACCTCAGAGAAGCAGCTGCTGGTCTAGAGATTACAATATTTGTAAGGAAAAGAGAGACAGTAAAAAGCCTCTAGAACAATTATCTAAAAAATGTGCACTTTTTCTTCATACCAGCAGCATGAGATTTTTTTGGAAGGTAAGATTTTGTAAGTCTGCAATTTTACAAGGGTTAAAAAATACACCTAAAATAAATATTTGATAAGATTCTCTGCCAATGTCATTGAAAGAAAATTTCCAACTTTAAGAATATAACAATTATTACAAGCTGCAGAACAGCAAGAATTGCTAACATTCAGCTTTCTCCCATCAGAAGATACAAGTGATTTTTTTAAACTCCACATGCTGAAGTTCTCTAAAATAGATTTCCTGTCCTTTCTCTAAGACTGCTGCACCCCATTCAGCCAGGGCACAGATAACATCTATGAATTAAAATGTCTGAAACCATACAAAATTCAAGCTTTACAACAGAAAAGCTTTTCTGCCACAGAGCTGAAAACTTCACAAGAGAAAGTTCTGTTTCCTCTGGAGGTGTTATATTCTTACAAACCAGCAGACTTACCCAGCTATGYTTGTAATTTATATTTAGTACAAGGTCTTTTCCTCCCACCTCTGGATATTCCAAATACAAAGAGTGAATCCTTCTAACTCACTTTTCTCCTATGGATTAGACCCCTTTCTCTTTTCTCCACTAGTATCATCATTTCAAGGTGCCTGCAAGCATGAATACACYATTACRCAAAATTCCAACATTTTTCTTWAAAAAATTAAAATAAAATTGAAAGCACTGTACTTGTTCAAGCTCAGCTGAAGGCAGTTTCTGTGTGACCAGCCTGGCCTTTACGTTCTTACTGGTGTCCCAGTTACAACATTGTTTGGATAGGCAGCCCAGCCCTTCAGAACCTCTGGCTCTGATCTTTTTTCCAGGTTGGGTATCTGCTGCAGGCTTAACAATTTTGGAAAGTTTTAGGGAATAAAACCAAACCAATTCAGATAATGAAATTAAGGAAAAGTACGTGTTGTTTAGCTCTTTTGAAAAGCTCCAATGTCTTCATAAGCTACAGCAGAGATTTTAAATTGGCAGAAAACTGCCCTCATCTGGAACATATATTCCTATTTCCAGGAAAATATTACTAAATTTGGCCAAGTTACAATTCTTTACTGAATTCTTTACTCTATATAAACTGTGTTTTTCTGACGATTCTCTGGTGTTTGACAGATGAGGATGAAATCAGCGTGCACATTTCTCTTCCTAGACTTTACTGTGCTAATTGGAGGAGGGAAGTTTTGATTGAGCTTTGTCTTCTAATTCAAATCAACAAGTCTAAGTTTTGTAACAGGTGAGTGTGACAAAATAGTTCATAGGCAACAAATCCCCAAGGAGACATTKGGCAGTCATTTGTGGCCGTTGGATGCACTCAGCGCAATTAGCAATCACTGTAATTGCAATGAGAGGCAATGTACCTGAGATGTGTTTGAAGRTGGCASAAGYGTTGTAAATGTTGAGAGAGCAGMTGCTGARGCGATGTACCTGAGATATRTTTGAAGRTGRCAGAAGTGTTGTAAATGYTGAGAGAGCAGCAGGTCYGTGCATCAGTGGCTGTGTGAGGATGTCCTGCCCGGTGAACGCAGTCTTTGCCCTTTGCACTCTGTAAAACGCTCGGAAAGGGTCACAGCGCAGTGCCAGTTTCTGTACCTCATTTCCCTGTTTTAGCCGAAGGGAGGGCACAGAAACTGACGGGACAAACGCAGGGATTGCCGGTGCGGAG
>NW_026623639.1:470566-487499 GCF_030028575.1 Malurus melanocephalus
TACTCAAACCAGACACAATCATGTCCTGCAGCAGAGGTGTGACACCTTCCACTGGGCAAAAGCTTCTACTGGACTACACCAAYCTTAGTTTGCATTCATCAGCAGTGTAGTTTCATGGGCTACAACTGCTACACAAGATTAAATATCAGAATGAAAATTGGGAGCTATGCACTAGAGGAAATTGCTATTCCTAAATTACCTGGCTGCTTGGGGCAGGCCACCACGATGCCCCAACTCTTCTGAACTCTGTATAAGAACTGCTGGTTTAACAGCACAGAACTTCTTTAATCGCTTAGTGCTTCATGGCTCTAAAGCACTTTTACATCAAGCACACAACGCTAAGTCCCCAGAGACAAATTTATCTCCTGTGTGAGAGGAAAAGTACACAAGTGATCTGTCAGAACTGCACCAGGAATCTGAATTCCTACATCTTGGCTGCAATCTCGCCTCTCCAAGGACCAGCCGTACCATCTATTGCATACTTCTACAGCATCCAAAAATATTGTTACCATCCAACACGCCTTTCCTCATGCCAGCATTGGAAACCATTCATGAAGATACCTGAAGGCTGATTATTCCTCTCCAGCATTACCACATGCAACTACATCCTAGTATCTGAGAGTGACACTTGTTTTGCAAGGAACATGTCTTCAGAAGAAGTAATTCTGCAAAGTCCGTAACTAGAATGCCACAGATAATTTTAAGATAACAAAAAAGCTTCAAAGGGCTATTTAGCACTAGTCGAAATCTTTCTCCTGTCAATGTATCAGGAAGAGAAGGATTGTCACTTGATTACTTAYGGAAATCCTGGGGAGTCTTTGTAACTGTAACCATACATTAATTTTCAATTTTATAAAATACCTCAAGTTCTAACACCTTGTTAAGAGCTTGTCACCTTGAGAAAAGTTAAATMCTGCTGGGTTTAAAGGACAGATGCAGTTAACAGCTGCATTCCTTCCTCAAGGAGGCAGCAGTAGGGAAAGTTAGTCTTCCTTTTAATGAGTTTCTCAGTTTAAGAAGACTGTGTGTAGGTATGAGTGATTTGTAGAAGTAGCATTGCTGACCTGTGTGAGTGCACTCGAGTCTCATTCCCTGGACGCAGAACCAGCTCTATCAGGCTCACTTTACCCTCACAGACAGAGGCATTTATAAGGACACATTCCTGTCTTTGCTCTGCAGCCTCAGTGGGTGACCCATGCCCGGTGCCCGAGCCAGGGAACACTGAGAGGATGCATTTGTAGAGATCTCACATCGTTTCAAGAATGCCACACCGGTTTCAGCATTCCTTCCAAGTGTCCTGTGCAAAGAGAGGAAACCTCCCCCAGCTCCAATGCCCAGGGAAGCAGCCTGGGTTCTTTGGGCTGCTCTGAGACACTGCAATGCTGATCTCAGCCTTTCYGTCCCCTCCCCACGGCTACACCTGCAGGGATGGGAARTACTGAGCACACAAACAAACCAGTSCCACAGACACAGGTGAGGTGCAGAGCAGAACCTGTGCTCAGCCCCAAAGCAGCAGAAACAAAAGCCACACAYAAAGCACAGCCAAACCTCTCCTCCMTGGGTAAATGTTTACAAGGGCTGCCAAGGCAAAAGGGACGGGAGAAAACATTTGCAAGTGAAATGGGTTTGAGTTCAAACTGCCAGCCGGACACTTGCAGCAGACACTCACAGCAGCAGCAGCAGAGAGAGGTGACAGAGCAGGAGGGACCCAAGCTCTYCAGGAGCAGTCCTCAGGCAGGCCATGCACTATTGCAGCAGCACCAAGGGACACAGGGCTGGAATTCCTGGGGCTTCCAACACACACAGATCTGCTCCAGGGAAAAAACAGAGACAGCACACGGAGAAAACTGCCAGCAAAACACAGCCTCATCAGCTGGCCAGGGGAAAAAAAATCAGCCTCTCTATTGTCACACAAAAAGGATACATCCTTCCTCATTTTGATTTATGTGATGGAGTAATCGAGAAAATGCATTTTATTTCTATATCCATTTATTATTTCAGTCTGTAAAAATATAAGACTAATATACAACTACATCTAGCTTGATTTTTGTAAAATCAATCTTCATTCGGTGAGATACCAATGTACATTATACATTAAAGTTGTAAGAAAAATACTGATATTTGACATTTTAAACAAGTTCATTCATGTAAAAATCACATTGCAAGTAAAATTTAATTAGAAAATACATAATATTCACAAAAATACACATGTTAAAGACAGCTTGTGAGAACGTTGTCCTAAATTTAATTCAGGTGTGGAAAAAAAAATATGATTCACAGTTAGGCTTGACTTCTCCAGTACCAGAGCAGAACTTCAAAGTAAATGCATCTTAATTCTACTAAGAATTTGTTCTTCCTATTAAGGTGCACTTAGATCTCTCAGTTGTAAGGGGGGAATGACTTGTCCCCCCCTCTGTGCATGTACACAATGTGTAACACTAGTCAAAGAAATTTTAGTTTTTCATTCCATTCTGAAATAATTTGGATATTTCATAAATTAATTTATAAAATCTGGATTGAAAACACAATTTACACACACAKGATACTTAATACACAAAGATTACATCAATAGCAGCGTAATATTGTCAATCATGCGCAGCATCCTCACTATCACTTCTGGATTTTTTCTTCTTTTTTTAGCTAAAGATAAAATTTATATAAAACAGTCAAGCCTTTAAGTATTGTCTTCCAGGGAGAAAACAGTATAGATGTTAAAAATTTAGGAGGTAGTGAATGAAAGGCTAACAATATCAGCATATTTAAAAAACCTTATACTGAACCCCAGTATCATTTGTATATAAAATTAAATTTAGCCACTCATAATCAACCATTGATCATCCTGAAGTAGCAATTTAAAAGTCTTTTRTAATTAACAGTGTATGTATTAGTAAGATATGGAAGAACTTTAGAAACTTTATGGTAACTGCAGCATTAAGCAATTACATGCTGTGCAGTCTGTCATCGTAACTAAATACACATTTTTTAGATTTATGCTTTAATGTTTTTATCAAGTCCCAAATGCTTAGTTTTACTATATGTTACCAAATTTCTGTGAAACAGAACATGATATATGTCAGAAAGAACATTATCTCACGTTTAGATTACTCAGCTTGCAGGAAAGGTCCTAAGAGATGAAGTCTCATGCAATTTAGAGTAGGACCCCAGTTAAATTTCTACAAGTCCTTAATACTGGCATACATATTATTCAAACTACCCATGCACAGCAGCCTTGGGGCTGGGACCAGCTCATTTCCTGGGCAGCTGGGCATTCCCAGGCTCAGCCTTTCCAGGCAAAGGCATCCCCCAGCCTGATCCAATCTGCAAAATCCTCATGGACCACATCAGCCCCAAAATGGATTTCAATGGAATGAAAACATTACACCTGCATTAAGTGCACTACCAGTTCATTCTCTGTACCTCTGGACCTCTCTTCTCTTCCCATCCAAGTGCCTTTATTCCTTTGATTATTCACAATACATTCAAGTAAACCAAAGGCACAGAAGTGCAAACTAGCAGAATAATGAGTCTCACCCTCCACTGGTGATTTCATACAGGAAGGAAAGTATTTTGATAAAGGAAAATAAAAAATAYATTTTTGAAGTAAACCATCTTCCCTAAAGAGAGGAAGTGTAGAGCAGCACTGAGAGAAAACATGTACAAGTAAAGTCTCCATGTTGCAGAATGAACATTTCTTTTTCTCATGTCACACTAGGTGGATGTAGTTTCTTCATTTTTCATAATTATTGGCAAAACAAGTCAAACGCTTGAAGATCTTGCTCTTGCAAAAGATTCCAGAGCTCTCCATACACACACTGAAGAAACCATAAGTAAGTGTGACAAAAGAGCCCTTACCTGCATTTACAGAGTACCACTGCCTGCTGTGCCTATTCTCCATAAATCCAAAGGGGTATGGATGCCTCTCTTGGCATTTTGGACTCTAGTGGCATTGGAGCTTTGAAAATGCTACTGCTCATGAGATACAATTTCAAATGTACATTTTTTAACATCAAGCAGCAGGGATTTATTTCTGCAGAAGTGTTTGCATCGTCACAAAAACCTTAAATGCAGTCTGTGACGACTTTTACAGATGCTTTAACATTAAACTTACAGTTGGTCTTCTGTTAGCAAAGTTACCAGAGGTAGATTTTCCTCCAGATAGACTGAAGGGAAAAAAGAAAGGGGTCAGTCTCCTTTCCCACTCATCACRTCTTCCCAGAGGGTGGAACACACACAAGCACCTGACTCCTGCTCTAGGGAGCACAGGAACACAGGACAGAACTGGTAGCACCCTACTCCTTACAGGCTGACAGAGGTCMCAGGATCCCTGGGGAAAAGATCTAGTCATCCTTCTCCCCAATCCTGTTAGTTCCCATCTCATCTTCCTGTCACAACTGTTCCCAGAGAACGGTTGGGAGCCGAGTGCCAAAGTGGTAAAGCATGAGACACAAAAGGGGAAGGATRAGAACAACACTAAAAGCCTCCCCTGCAACTGTCCCAGTGAGYGCAGTGGTTACACACACCCACCTTTGCTCTTGCAGCATCAGGACTTGTCAGCAGTGKTTACACACAGAGCAACTCTGCAATACCCAAAACAAACATCCAGGGACACACAGGGATCTGCATTTACAGATCAGTTCCTAATAAATGAATAAGTTAATATCACATGGCTCAAACAWGTTGTAGTAAAGCCTCATTTTGATTAAAAACTTCTTTTAATTCAGGGATTTAACTTAAACTGTTCTAACTTGTTCAGGTTTGAAAGTCACTTTTATATAATTCAGACTCATTCCAACAAACCTTTGCAGGTAGAAATCTTTACAGCTTCTACTAGGACTGCAATTTGGACAGATTACATTATGCTATTTCCATAGCATTAAGTTTACATTTGATTTGTTTGTAAATTACTGGGATTAGCAATTAAATCCAATGGTATCCCTAAAAATTGCAAACTAGAATGCGAACAGGTCTCTGATGCATTAGTTTAAGACTTTCACATTTGAATTTCAAAATCAGAGTCATAAAAGGTAAGCTTACCTGGCCATTAAAACCAGTACCGTGCCTGACTAGGGAGCCTGTGGTTGCACATTCACTCACAAAGGAACAGTCACCTCCAAAGCCTGAGTGCAGGTGCTGCCACAGAGYCCTGCTGTCCCTGTGTCAGCCAGAGATCCAGACCAGCCACCCCCTCTATGCCAGCCCAGTTCTGGCTTTCTCCTGGTTTCCTCTTGCACAGAGCCCACCAACAGCTCTGCCAGTGGAGCAGCAGCCCAGGACAGGAGGGAGGGGGCTAAAGCAGCTCCATCACATGTAAGCAGCACTTCAGAGCAACAGGAAACCRCAGTATATGAGAGTCAACCTCACACGTAACAAAGTTTACTTCTATAGAACCAGTAGTATAGAGCATTAAAAAAATAATAAAAATCAAGTACCTTTAAAAGAGAGCTCACAGCCATCTCTTAGCTATCCTTCATTTTGAATTTAAATTTTCCTCATTTAGTTTCAGACATTTATCAATTATCTTCCAGCTTTGTGAATTATTTACATTGAAGTGCAGAATTAATGAAGTTAGTCAACTTACATAATTTTGAATTTCTCGTATTTACCTTCTTCCCTCCTTTTAATCTAACTGCAGTGCTTGATAGATGGAGAGGTATAAAATATATTACATATTAAGCCCAATTAAAACATGTATGGCATCTTTACTTATACAAAGTACACCAATGTAATTTCATAGTGTTATAATAGTTCCCTCTTCTTCTAACGACTTACGGCCTGGCTCTGGTACTTCATACTCCATGCTAATGCTGCCTGCTGAGTGATTCAAGTTCAGCTCACTGGAAGGAAGGAATCCATTTTGTGTGGACTCATGGAGGAGTTCAATTTGTGATAAGGATTCTATGCTTTCGCTGGTAGGYGCAGCTTTTGGGATCTGCTGTGGCTCCCCGCTGTCTTCAATAATAATGTCCTCCTCATCGCTCTCCTCTTCTCCTTGCAGCAGACTTCCCAGGATGTTGGGTGTGCTGCTGGGAAGGCTTGACTCAGTGGACTGGCCAGAGCTGCCCGAAGTCCGACTGTTCCTCACGACGTTGTTCCTCTGGTTGGCGGGTCTGACCGTGATGATCAGGTTGCGGCTGTTTGCAATCATCATGTCTGTAACCTGATCGAGGCTTTTTCCTGACACCTCGATCCCATTCACCTCCAGTACCTCATCATTGACAGCCAGCAAGCCTGTGCTCTGAGCCAGCCCTCCTGGGACCAGCCTGGATATGAAAATGCCCGGCACTTTCTCCAATCCGTGCGGGGTGACCCTGACGCTGGAGCCGTCCCGGATGTAGAAGCCCAGGGGTTTGTCGGTGCCGTACTTGTAGAGCCGCACCCTGCGGTGGGTCTCGGGCAGAATATCCACGTCTATGATAGAGGACACTGGCCTGAAGTCCTGGGGCATGCTAATGACAATGTGGGGCTTCTTCTTGTGGTTATCCGGACGCAACACATTGGATARGACGTTCTTCTTCCTGGTCATGGTATCCGTCCCGAAGGCACTGTAGTCTGCATCTTCTGCAAGACAGAGCACACGGGGATTAGACAGAGCCAGACCCGGCCAGGTCACATTGCTGGCGTGTTTTAGCTCAACAGAGGCAAAGATCTCATCTAGAAAGTGTCTGCCTTACTACAGTAAAAACCCTTCCCTCTACTCACCGAACAAAAGCTTCAATGTTACCAGATTCAAAGTATGGCATACTTTTGGTTTTCTTCTACCAAAAAGAAAAGTGCACAAAAAAATTAAAGCAAGTTAGCAGCAGCAGAAACAAAGAGCTACAGCTGCTTGAGAGAAAGGGTAGAATGGAAAGAGTGAGCACATTCCTAGAAACATTTTAATTTAATTCAGAGTAATTCCACTTGCTAGTTTTCTCTCCTCAGGTTTCAGATCATTGGAAAAGAAAGAATGAAAAAGGGAAAGCAGCCAGTGTGCCTATTATTGCCTAGTTGCTGGGAGCCAGCCAAGTGACCTGGATTCAAACTCCAGAAAGCTTATTCCATTCTGCACTCTTCCCTGCCCCCACGCCATGTAGGTAAAATGGCTGTGGAGCAGAAACAAAGAGACCTTGCACACAAATACTTCAAGCAAAACTGTTCATGCAAGCAATGCTGTAACTGCCACAACTTGATACAGAAATAGGCAAATGGCTTAGAACTTAAAAAACCAAAACATGTTAGTCCTACAACTACTTCTAAGGGACAAGGAAAAACRATCTGTGCAAGCAATCCTGATTTCTGAAATGCTTATTTACCAAAGGTTCCATCTTTCTTTTTAATATGCTATAACTCACCAAAAAGAATGAACCTAAATACATTCAGATCTGAGTTTCCTCAGATTCACACTTGTACTTTTGCAACATGGCACAGATCTTTATTCTGCAGTGGAAAACTCGCCGATAATCACACAGAACTAACTAACTTGCACTAACCCTCGGACCCAAAGTTGGGATTGCTTTGTATTATCACATTCAGATGCCATTGGCACAGCCAGAAAGTGAAGAATGGCTGTACCTTTCAGTCTGTGGCAATGCTGCCCTGGTGACACTTGAGGACAGCTGCCAGTTGCTGAGGAAATCAATGAGTGCACTTGTTCCTAGAGTCCCATATACACAYGTACCACTTAGAGCTGGACTCTTCAGATGCTTTAAGCAAAATAGAAYRGAGAAAGTWTTCCTGAAACAACAGGTTAACACCRCTGCAGYATCTAACACTAAYTCCTGCCTTCCCAGCCTTTAGGGTTGGTGAAAACAAGAACACTCCTTTGGCTGCTCTACGAAGGCAGCTTTGGACCTGATAGTCTAAAATATAAAGGACAACAGGAAAAGAAACAAATTTAAATTAGCCCACAAAAAAACCTCAAAGGGATTTACTGTCAGCTCCTGGCTTGTGTATACATAATAGTTCATCAACATGTTTTGGTGAACTATGTCTGAAGTAAAACAACTACAAACATTCAAACTTAGCCTTTTCTCTGTAAAAGGCCCTTTGGGATCTCTAACTGACTCAAGATCAGCAGGTTAAAACTCTGTACWCCATTGCTGACAACTAACATGCTGACTTTTCAGACAGCATGGAGCAGCTCTTTTAATGTTTGCTAAAAATTTAAGATCAAAGAAAAAAATGTGAGAARTTTTGCCCTTATCTCTCCTGAAAACCCAACCAACCAGTTTCCAGTTATACATCTGGTGTTTCATTGAAAGAATTTTTGCAATTCAATGAGGTGCAATAGCTTCTCTTTTTTTAGTTAGAATTACAATTGTTTACAAAACAACCTGGAAAGGACAATTGTGAAATCAGATCCTAGACAGGYCTTGCTTTAAATACCTTTCACTGTTTTAAAGAAAGTGTGACACTTGCACTCATTSCTGCTAGAGTGCATATTGATGACAGCTGCAGGACACAGGTCCCAACAGATTGGTGMCAATCAAACACTATAAGCTGGTAACTTCTGTCCAAATAAATTTTTCCAGTTAGTAGAGACACACGAAGATCAGCTGCAACAGGACTGGCTTYGAAAGAAATATTATGTAAATATGTCTGTCTGCAAAACAACAGTTTCAAAGGGATTTTTTAAACAAAAACTAAGAGCAGGAAAACATTTCTTGGAAAAGAGAGGAACTTTAAAAGTCTCTTTCAGAAGACAAATCAGAACTCTTAAATTGAGCTGGTGCTTTTGTTTTTAATAACTTTCTTAAGTTACAGGACACATTGCTGAAATAAAAGCATCCCAAAACTTCAAGCCAGATGTCAAAACATTTAAGGAACTGACACACTAGAAGGTAAGTWTTTGCATTATAAGTGYTCTTAATAGTTTGATAATTCAGAAYAAGCACAAACCTTAAGATAGACAGTTAAGGTTAGAGAATTCATGAGGAAAAAATATAGTGAAATGTTGATAAACTCATCTCCCCAAATCTCAGCAGAACAGCACACTCTGGGTAACCTCTCTTCCACTGCTAAACAAGTTTTCTAAAGCAATACTCTCAAGTRCAAAGGCATCTTTGTTCTGGCACCTCACTAATCAGTTTAAAGGCCCAGCGAAAAATATTTTGGCCTAAAGCCAAAAGGACAAGGTGTTAACTACAGATAGTGTGAAGGAGAACATCCACACAGTGCAGGAAGATTTCTCCCCCCAGCAGTTTCCAGCTCAAGGTGGCACCAATCTGTACAGACTTATTATATGAAATTGAAAACAAAAGCCCACAAATGCCAAATCTGGTTCCAATTTAACATTATTCAATACAGATTTTTAAAATGTTTTTCTGATCTATTTGCAAACCAATGTAGAGTTACCCCTTGAGAACTCAATTTTCAAAGCCCTCAAGTAGTTAGTACATTTAAATAAAGAGGCAATTTAGCATTTTTAAAATAAGACCAAACAAACATCCTTTTTAGTCACAAAATATAACAAAATAYGGTTTTAGGAAAGCAACCTGTGTTTCTAGGAGGAGGCCTCAGAGTAGCTAGGCTAGTCCACAAAGAGCTGTTTAAAAAGCCAACTCCTCTTACTTCTCACCAAAATAAAGCTTCTCAGTGACAGTCTGTCGCAAGAGGCACAAGTGGATTAACCAAAGAATCCACTTTTCACTACATACAGCCACATACAAGCCAAACTTGCAGGAGTTGGATATTGTAATTTAATATCCTACAAGGGAGTGTTAAGGATATTGTAATGAAATGTATCTTCTGTTATCTCTATTGTTCTGTATTTACAATGCAAAGTTGCCCACATCAAGCTGCCCTCCAGCCTGTGCACTGTTCCCTTCCATTTTCTCTTCAGCAGGGTTTTTCTCACAGACAGAGTGACTCCCATACATCTGGATTTAATCACAATACATCAGTTTAACCTTTAAATACCAGATGTCAACAGTACCTGTTAATCTGTTAAACTGCAGAACAAAATTCCAGCAAGGAATGTTTTCTGCAAGCTGACAGACAATCTTGACTTGTGCAAYATCAAACCCCRGTTTGGATTTAGCACTGGAGCAGTTTTAAAGTATTTTAAAGGAATTCAGTGAAATACAGTTAGAGAGGTCTAAGGGAAATAATGTGATTTCATTACAGGATCTTTAGGTTTCTTACTCAGTACAAACTGATAGTTTCAGAAACAAGGAATCAAAATCAAACAGGAGATAAGAATGCTTACTCTGGCATAACAACATTTCCCAAATTTTGGAGTCCCACTATCACAACCATCACTTATTAACAAAAGTAAAACCATCTCTGAGCTCTCATTTCAGCCCTCAAGGTGTTCCTTGGATTCAATATACTAAGAAGTTAATACTATTTACATCAGATTTCACCACAGTCTGCTCATACCTTRAATTAGCTTTGCACAAATTACATGTGGTTTCTAAATAGTTAAGACAGCATGACAAAAATTTCATATAAGACAGCAAAACACTTTCTCTCTTCCCCACAGTGGCTTTTTGTCAAAGATCTTAAATTCACAACTACTGTTGCTGGAAATATAAAAGAAGTCAAAGTTCCATTACAAAACGCACAAAAATTTTTCAGCTGATTTAAGAGAATGCATGAAAGCCACAAGTAGCCTTGCAGGTGGAAAATAACTTGTGTCACTTATTATCATTCCAAACCAGCACAGATCAAAGCAGCCCCATTGATAGAGGTATTGGGTCAGACATTTCTTTTCCATTTCAGAGGCAGAGCCAGGAAGGTTGCTGCAATCCAYGAATTAAGCACACTTAAATCATGCTGCATAAAAATATGAACTAACTCCCACCAATTCGGCCTTGGTTACAGGCAAATCATCACAAATAAAATACTAAATAAATCACAACTAAAATACTAAAAAACTTTATACTACAGAATAAAGTTATTTCTGTATTTTCCATCAAACAATCATCTACTCTATATGGCAAAGATGCCAATGAAGGCACAACTAATTCACAACAAAGTGCAGTGGAGGACTATGGTGCCAGCCTGGGCTCTTTACTGCCTAAAGCTCCACAGGCAGAGGGATCTTGTGTCCAAGGGAAGGAGGTGATACCTGATACTTTCCACACAGCTTTTCCTCCAGTCAATTCTTGTTCTGAGAAACTAAAATGGATTAATCTTCCATTTCTGGGAATTATATYACCCCTGGCACCAGAGCAGTAACAAATAATCCACCTGGATTAAATCAAGGTAAATGATGGTAAGAAACTAAAAAAGCATTGCAAATGTAACACCAGGAACAGGCAACATTAGACCTGTCACACTAGGAACAATCTAAAAGCATAYGGTGTTAAAATATAAACTCAATAATCCCAGTCTGACAAAGTGGCTTATCCCTTCCTGTCATATGGCTACTGTAGGGGATTAAATGGAATCATAGACCTTGTCTACCTCCAGGTTCTGCTAAAGYAAATGGTTCATGCCTCTGGCATTTCAGCACTATAAAAACACAGGCTTTACCAGTCTAAACTATCAACACAAACAAAACAAACGTTTTGCCAGCACACAGCAGCTGCCAAACAGCCACACTGGTGGTGAATATTGGGTTTGCATCAGGCTGTTGTGGACTTGTTCMTGTTTTGGAGTGGGAAAGTTGATAAAAGGTTCTGATGCCCAAGTATTTTCTAAGGAAATGACGCCTGTCTTAGCAACACCCAGGAACAGTGAACACCACAAGAACAAATACAAACTTCTAATGMGATTTTTTTCCCTTCATGAACAAAAGCAGACAGTAGGAACACTCAACCAGAGCAGAGAAACCAAGCAGCCCTCACTCAAATAGGTTGCCTGAGGAAGCTCTTGTAAGAGAGACAAGTTGTGAATACCTTTCACGACCCATAATTATTACAGAATTTGACATGATGAAATAGGACTGAAGGGTTTTTTCCTCCATCCATCACACTGTAACTGGATAAACGGATAATTCACATTCTTCAAATGCACGTACCTTTTCTCTGAATGAAAATCCTGAGTAGAGGATTGGCTGTAGAAACTGCTTTGTGATAATTGTCATCATTATTGATAGGCAACAAATCTCCGTGAATGTCCGTGTATCCCACCAAAACATCAACATTTGGGATCTTGTGCACATGCTGCAGTAATCCATAGAAYTCCTCAAACTTTCCAGGTTTGGATCTCTCCAGAGAAAACCGTCGAAATTCTGCTCCAAACTASAACAAAATATATCTTACATCATTAATATTGAAGCAATAAAATTATTTTAATGTTAAACCAGAAACCTTATGGAATTAAAAGTACACTAAAATCTACAAGCAATAACTTAGAAGGGGTATAAAAAAATCAGTTAAAACAGTTGGGTTTTCCCCCGTAAGTTATAACTATTTTTGTACCTGACAGATCGTGTACTTTTGAGAATGCAAAGGCTGTTCCATTTAACGGGAGCTCATCAGAATTAAGGTGACAAACTGGTGCAGGGATAACTGCAGCTTCTCACATGCTCATGAAGCAACCTCAGTGAGGGACAGAATCCAGAAGCAGCAGTGCTGTGGTGGCTCAAACCAAACCTGTGATTAACCTCCTGTGGTATGTGACTACCTGGAATTTTGTTCCAAGAACTACCAGTGCCCTTGAGAACAGCGTGTGGAGATTGTTACACAACCGCGGYTCACCCACGCAAGGCTGAGCAGCCTTCACACCCCAAGTTGTTTGRCCAGCAAATGAAAACACCGCTAGAGTATGAAGACCATAAAGAACTGTTGCTGCTTTTTGGTACAATCCCCGTGCAGCCCACGGGAGCTGATCTCAGGTCAGTTCTGTTCCTACCTAAAGACACAGACAACAGAGGCCACCAGCCACTACCTCTAAGAGCATTCAGAAGATTTTCTTGCATGGGCAAGGCTCAAATCTTGATTGCAGCATCTTTTAAATTGATTCTATCCAGATATAGAACCTGCATTTTCTGAATCTGAGATTATTCAGACATTATATATTAAAAAAAAGTCACTGACATTACTTTCAGGGGTAGGGTTTGCTTGTAGTCAATATAACCCTTGCTCACAAATCCACTCAAGCTCTGTCTCCTAAAYCATCTCTAAAGCAAACACTTATTAAAATTAAAACACGTTGCTTATTAAGGCAACGAGGCAGTGGGGGCAGGCACAAGACTCAACTGGGTGCCAAGAAAAGGATGAGCATTTGATGTAGACTAGACAAATTGCAATGTTACCACGCATAACTAGGAAAATGTTGGTGTTCTGCCTAACAAGGGCAGGACCCAAAGCAAACAGAATATTGGATAAAAATTACTTCAAACCCTCCATATCAGGCGCATGCACAACATACCAGAGATGTTAAAAGGAATTCAGAGATAGCAGCAGTGAGGTTACAAAAACCAGAACAGATTGTATAGGAGTTAGAAGGATAATAAGCTAATAATTCAAAAAACCTCAGTTGGTGGGCTCTCTTTTGTRAATTCTATTGCTGACCTACAATGAAAATAAAGACTTTAAATAATTTCTTTAGCAAGTTTTAGTTTTAAGCAGAGAAGAAAGGTGAATATAACAAAATGCTCAGTGAGCACAAGTTAGAGCCTCAGTATCACATACTTTGGTGTATGTTACACACAGGAGATGTGGAGGTGCACTGTACCTCACACCTGATTAAAATCTTTTGGACAATAAAAGCTTTGGAGTTCTCACATACAAAGGACTGAAAATCAGCAGACAAGGACCCCGTTGTTAGCACATTAACACCACCCTAACTCAAAACAACTACACCTTCACCACCCCACCTTCCTCCAAAAGTTTCAAATAAAGGAATTATCTGGGAACATTCCTCTCTAAAAAACCTGCAGTTACAGTAATATTAAGGCTTAAGGGATGATTCACACGTGCTTACAAAAAAAAAAGCCCAGCCCACAGGAGGAACTCCCATCACGTCAGAGGCAGCACAGTTTAATGATGATGTCAGGGAAGGASTTCATCCTGTCTCAGATCCTTCTCCAGCTGTGGGAGGTATGAACCCCACAGAACTGTACATGCTTGGCTGCAATCAAAACTGCTTGGCTTTCAAGGATTACATAGTTTGAACATAATTTAGTAATAAAAGTTTAAAAAGCCAACMGCCTCAATCTCAGTTTGGAATAATGTTGAATCCTACCACAGCAAGCAAGGGGCCAGATTTTCAAATGTGTGACATTTATTTTATACATATTTGGTGTAAATACCAAGAGATTTATAACCTGAACACAGGTTATTTCCTAACACAGTTTGCCAMATGCTCAATATTATCAGAAAGCAGGTAAAAACCAGAAGTCCAACTGTGAAATTCCATTATTTTAACCCCTGAAATGTCTGCATTTTCTATCAGATGCTACACTCCATCCCATGAAACAGGCCTGCACTTGATGTTCCAGAGGAGATAAGAGACTGGAAGAGTAACTTAAGCAGAGAGGGCTCCTTGCCACCTGAGCTCTTTACAAACACGTGCTGTTCCCCTGCTAACTCCCCTGGGAAAAGGCAGGAGAGCCATGGCAGCACACCAGGAAGGCACCAGGGACACTCCCTTAACAATCACTTATGGGACACGTTTTTAAGTTCTCTAAAACACAGCATAAAGCTGCTCTATGCAAGTCTCCAGCATTGACAGAACACGAGCTGCAGTGACTTCCTCTGGCATATCAGTTATTAGACTCCACTCAGAAAAAAATATCATTCCAAGTCATAAGAAATAGAAAGGAGGAAAACCTGATTTTTAGTATTTAGAGAACTAGAAGCTTATTTGGGGGGTTCCACACCATCACTAGCAACTCCAGTTTGAGGTAAACATTTCTATTTTCCATGACTGGAATTCAAGTACTACAGGGAATCACCAGGRCAAGTTCAGAGCAGTTACCCAAACTGAATAAACTGAACTAACAAAAGGATTGTGCTCATAKAACTGCAATAACAGTTGGGCTGTGCTGGCCCAGCCCTGTCAGCTGAGGCACAATTATTGATTTGGAATATCTAAATAAAGAGCTGTACATCATTGAGCAGCCTTCAAAGCCCAGGCCACTCCACGGAATGGCTCCCTTCACCTCCCACACAGCCCTTTCTTCTTTCTCTGTAGAATTGCTCATTTTCATAGRAGGAAGATGACTCCTGTGCGATATTAAATTGAGGTGCTGTTAAATAATGCATTAGCAACAAGTAGTTCTAGGAATGCCTTGAATCCTGCTCCATAATATGCACTTAAGGGACAATCCCTATTCATTAGAGCTACACTTCTCTGTACARACACCAGGAACACATCACATGGCTGATTCCCTAGACATATTTCAAATCAAGGAAAATACAGTGGGGAAACAGCAAACCTAGAGTTTTGGGCTGAGGAAACAAGTGATTTGGGTTTATAAGCACATATACTGATTATTTTCAACCTTGTAAAAGCATAAATAAAAGAATTCACCATGTTGGTAGCAAGTGAACTGGTATTTTAAATAATAGCTACCAGATATTCCATGCTTTCTGTTTTTGACCACATGAAAAATGTACACTTTAAAGAAATCATCCTCATTCAAGCTGTAGAGACCAACCACACATTCTCCAGAAGTTTCAACACTATGATGCATTATCCTTGAAAATCTGCACAACACAAGTCCTGACTGCTTCACCTSCACTGCTGTTGTAATGCTTCATTAATAGGAAAGGAAGGCAGAGAACACAGGCTGCTCCTCACTTTAAAGAGCAACCCAAGTGATCCATGTTTCCACCAAAGGAAAACACATTCCCATGTGGGTGCACTTACAATCTGCCGAGGCAATGAGAAAGAGGTAGCTTGACTCTACTTAATACATCTAACAGTTCTACAACTGGAAATAGTTACCAACATAAAGCAGAACAAAAAAAAATCTTTAATTTCTTTCAGAATATCGATGCTTCGCCAGCAAAACTTTGCCTAACCAGCAAATGAAAATTAAAAATGGGAGAGATGTGGATACACGCACAGAATAATTTWCAGAATCATGCAAAGATCTGAGCACAAGACACTGGTGATTTGTGTGGGTACACACTCCTGAAACACTGCCAGGGTAAAAGTCTCTTGGGGCCTCTAAGAGAAGGCAAACTCCACTTTCAGATAAGGCAGCCAGGGCTTACCTCTACCTCCAATGTAAGCCTACATTGTACCCCACAAGAAACTACAGAAACACACATTCATTACGGAAAAAAAAGTAACTACAGAAACAGTCACTAAGTTAAACAAACACACTCGCAATTCAGACCAAGAGTGGGTATTAAGGCTTGCGATTTATCACAGAATTGATAGGGTTGGAAGCGACCTCTGGAGCTCATATAGCCCACTCCCCAAATAAATCTCTAAATATCTCTTTCCGCCCAGTCATCCCACACTTTCCCCACAACACATATTCCCTGTACGCCTTTTAGTCTGGGCAGAAACTTGGGGGGCAACTCCGCTTATCTGTTTTTTCAAACCACTTCAAAACCACCTCTATTTTCTCCCTGCAGACAGCGCACCTAGCAAGCGACCCCAGCACCTTCCGCAGCCGTGGCCCCGAGGGCTCGGAAGGCACMGGGACAGGTGGAGGGAGCGCCGGGCCCGAGCCCGCCGGCCTGCGGAGCGCTCAGGCCCGGGAGGGGCCGTGCCCCGGTGGCTGCTCGGGCAGGTGAGTCAGCAGCTGTCCCCGTCCCAGTCCCTGTCCCTGTCCCCGCAGCGACACCGCGGCCCCACGGCCCCGCAGGGCCCGCCCGCTCCTTCCCCCCGCGCCCGCGGCCCTCAGGCGGCGGCGGCAGCTCCCACCTTGCTCTTCACCTCCATGGTTCCCAGGCCGCGGCTCCCCGCGGCGCCGCGCTGAGCCCGGTTCATGCCGCGCACGGTCGCTGTGTCCGCCGCTCTCGCTCCTCTCTCCACCGGAGCGCTGCGGGACGGGGCAGCGGCACGGCCCAGCCAAGAGCCCCCGGCACCCGCGGCCGCTCCG
>NW_026623639.1:487583-494724 GCF_030028575.1 Malurus melanocephalus
CCTCCGCGGGGCCGCGCACGGGCGGGGCGCGCACCTGCAGCCGCGGCGCAAGATGGAGGCGGKGGTGTGCGTGGGGTTCTCCGTTCCTATCTCCTCCTCTCCCGCAGCCGGTGCGGGCCGTGTCTCGGCAGCCGGTGCTCCGCTCGGGCCGGGGCTGTGCGCCCACGGGGCTCCCGCTGCCTCCTCAGGCGCCTCCGCCCCGGGGAGCCGCCACCCCGCACCTCCGCATCCTCCCCCGGCCCACCGGAGCCTCCGTGCCGCGCACCCTGATCCGCAGCCCTGAGGAACCGCTATCCTACAGCCCTGCACCCCTCACAGCCCTCAGGAGCTGCCATCCTACAGCCCTGTGCCCTTCACAGCCCTGAGGAGCCGCCATGCCGCAGCCCTGCGCCCCTCACAGCCCTGAGGAACCGCCATCCTACAGCCCTACGCCCCTCACAGCCCTGCGCCCCTCACAGCCCTGAGGAGCCGTCATCCTACAGCCCTGTGCCCCTCACAGCCCTGAATACCGCCATCCTACAGCTCTGTGCCCCTCACAGCCCCCTTGGATCCGCCATCCTACAGCCCTGCACCCCTCACAGCCCTGAGAAGACGCCATCCTACAGCCCTGCACCCCTCACAGCCCTGAGGAGCCGCCATCCCGCAGCACTGTGCCCCTCACAGCCCTGAGGAGCCGCCATCCCGCACCCCTGCGCCCCTCACAGCCCTGCACCCCTCACAGCCCTGAGGAGCCGCCATCCCGCAGCCCTGTGCCCCTCACAGCCCCCTTGGATCCGCATCCTCGGTGCCCCAGGCCCGGAGCCCCCGGCTCGGGCTGCCCTGACGGCTCCAACCCCTCAGACATCGAGGATTGGGGTGCACTGAATGATCTCCAGAGAAAGAACCCCTCCAACCCTAACGATCCTGTGCTTCGGGAATCTTGGGATCCTGCGGATGTCACACACAAAATGGGCCAGTGTTGGTTGATGTTTACACGTTACACATTTGGCTTGGTCAGGCCCAAAGTTTAAACTTACCCTCTTAGGTTGTGGCTCTATGTCCATCCTGAACGTAAAGGAATTCATGCACGTTGTTTTTATTTTAGTCACAAATAAGATGGCAGGATCGGGTAATGTCAGAGGGTTTGTCTTAGGTAACCTTCTTTATTGTTTTAATCTGAGACAGATCAATTATTTTCATTTAAAGGCCTGTTAGGCTACCCTGAGAAAAGTACAAAATCCATGAGTGGAGAGACTGAACTGCCTAAAAAAAAAGGTTGTTTCACTTGTGTATAGGCAAGCAGAAAGCATGTAGATGGCTATCATTATATCAACAGACCTTTGAATTACAGATCTAATCTATAAACCTGACAGAAGAGAACCCCATGTGAGGTTTCCTCATGTAGATGTTGCGTGGATGGCTGTGACCAGAGCTCAAACAATGCCTTGCAACCGAAGGCTTGGGTGTCTAATCACTTCTCCAGTCTCAGCTGGTAATCAGTAATTAAATAAAAAACATCCAGTGCTGAATCACTTTTAAGTCGGTGCTGATTTTTGTACAGTTGATCTTCCTCCCATCACGCCAAAGGCAAAGGAATTGCAGCTCTYACTCGAGCCAAGACAAGCTGTAATTAGCACAGAGGATATTGTTAATAGTTAAGTATAGTTTGCTGCCAGACGGTGTCTAGGCTGATTCAAGTCTTCTCATCCTTATCCAGCATGTTTTGGTTTTACACTGCAGAAGGATGCATATAGAATTCAGCCTGTAAATTTACATAGAATCTGTGCTCCTGGTGCAGTAGAAGACAGATTACAGCTAAGTGAGCAAGACAAAGATGAAACCTCCTATTCTGTCACTTTGTAATTATAAAATTGAAAAGAGTTTGGACTGCTTTCCATATCTGTCTTCTACAGCTCTGCTTAATGAGCTGAGCATGGAGAAGAGTGTAAGAGACAAGGGAACAGTAACTTCTTTGGAGATTTAAAGCTGATGGGTTGCCTCTTTTCKCTTGGAGAGAGAGTGAGAAAAACCTCCTGAAGCTGATTGCTGCTTGGAGCCGTTGTGCAGTTAATTTTATTGCTATAGATTTATGAGGTATCGCCTAAGATAATTTGTTTTCTATTGTGCATTCCTAACATGGCTGGAGTGCCAGGCAGTGGGTGTGGGAGCGAGCCTGAGGAGTCAGGGCAAATTCATTTCAAGTCACTGGAACCAACCTAATAAAATGTATTAATCACTGGCTGGCTTTCATCACAAGGAGCTGACGTACGAGGCAGGAATGTGATAAACAATTTGATCTCAGATAAAGGTGGGGAGTGAGGCAGCTCTTTGTGCCAGTTGTAAGGCGAGCTTATAGAGCTATTTTAGTCACAAGTTCTGTACAACCTGTGATTCAGACCTGATCAAGCTATTCATGGCACGTTCAGTTTCTGTGAAGTTGAAAGACAGGTTGGGTTTCCTGATCTCTGAGCAACTGGGGAAGTTTTTTGGGAGGGCTTTTTTATTTTSTTTGTTTGTTTTGKTGTAGAAATKCCATTASTTARGTCCACCATGGAGTATAGGGAGATTGTGCTGTGATATTTCTTTCCTTTCCCCAGACTTTCCACATTTTAAGTGGAATTATGGTATTCCATGCAGCCCTCCTGGGAGTTCACAGAATACTTCCAAGAATACAGCATAGAAAATTTCTGTCAGCATAGGTTCCCTGTTATTAATGACTCACCTAATATTTATTGCATAGTTCAGGGCTTACGCTGATTTCATATTTAACATAAAGTAGTCTTTATTTACATTGACAGTGCCAGTTGAGAAGAGTAATTGTTAGGTGCACTCAATCATAATCGGATCTCGTCTTGGAGTTGATGAGAGACTGGAGGGTTTTTTTGATGGGAAGAGCAAAATAAAAAGGAAAATAGAAGCTTTATTTTCTAAATGATAATAAGAAGGTCCTGTTTCTTTTCAATACCTTCTGCAATTTCGATACATTAATCTCCCGTGCCAGTTACATTTYCCTACAAAGAGGAGTTTTCAACACCACTGTACACATGTGGATACTGCATTTTCAGATTATTAGGGATTGGTGTTTCTGCCTTTGCTTTCTTCCTTGCTGTCAACAAAACTATCAGCGTTTTTTTTTCCCACCAGGAAGTTGTTACTTTGATGCAATATTTACTTACCTGTCTGTGACAAAATGAACTGATTGTTTTTTAAAGTTCATACGTGAAACCTTTTCCAATAAAATATTTATAGTTTCCTAGGGTTGGAGGTTTTTCTTCCATTTTGTATTTTTATTTTGTCTGCTTTATGGGAAAGTTTGTCTTTATGCCATACTGTCTGTCAAAGAAGCATTTGTTTCAGGTATGTTATAAATCCAGTTATAAACTACGTCCAGTGATAAACTTGCAAGTTTTTTGAAAATAATTTCCTATCAAGTCAAAAGCTGATACTGATACATTCATTTATACTCTCTGAGRTTTCTAACCGAAATAATGAAAAGCTTTTTTTTCTTCCCCTTCTTTTAGTAATCCATTTGTGTCCAATGACTCCAATTACTTTGAATTTCCCCCTTATTTAAACAAGGCAGTTCTGAGTCCAGCTGACACCTCACACCCGCACTCGTGTGTGGGGTTTAATGATTTAACTCTTCTTCCTGGAGTGCTCAGAGGAAGCCACGCTGGTGCTGAGCTGTGCAGGTCAATRGGTAACACTTCAGGGGGTTCTTTCCACAAAGGAATTTGTGAACAGTTCTTATTTGGTTTTCCACTACTCACTGAGTCTTCTTGGTCCAGAATTTTTTTGGGGGGTTTGGCGTGGGGAAGACAAGCCAGAGGAGTAATTGTTGCAAAATTTATTTTAAACTTCAATTGGTACAGATTGGGATTTTAATTTTGTCRTATTCTTTGATAAAAAGCTCTGCCTAATAAGCCTTTTGGAAGAAAACATTTTTTGCTGTTAAGCCCATCTGTGAAACACGGCCATTTGTGAAGAGAACTGTGCCCTGTGTTCGTGAGTGTAACCTAGTAAATGTGAAATAAGTGAGACTTCTTAGTGCCATCTGCTGAATAAGGAACACTTGTGTCTTTTGCTGCAAAGGAACGTTTTTACACAGAATGGTGCTTGATAGCTCTTAAAATTAAAGTGAACAAGCCTCTCTGGACTCCAGCAGTTCATCTTTTATAAACACCAGCTCCAGTTCCACGGTGCCTTGCTTCCCAGCTGGAGTGGCCCGTGTCGTGTGGTGTATTCCTGTCCCCCGAGTGTGATGTTTTTGGTGTCCCTTTGTGGGTTTGAGTGTCACTCTCATGGACAAGTCCCTTCTGCCCCATACTTTCTCAGGTGCTGTTCCAGAAATCTTGTATTTAACCCTTTTTTCTATGTCTGCCTTCTTTCAGAGCTGCTGCAAGAGATTCGTGCCCTGCGAGTCAAACTGCTCTGACAGAAACGTGAAGAGAGGGAGTTCATGTCAGAGATTGTTCCTGTGTCTGACTGCGAGACAATGAATTCATTGTGCAAATGATTTGTGCATCCGATTGCAAAAATAGTGGTAGCTTTTATGAAATAGTGACATATTGCTGGTTGAGATTGAATCATTATGGGACAAYACCCGCTGGAGTCACGCTGGAGAACTCGCCCAGGCTCCGAGCAGGAGGCATTGGATCCACGCAGAGGGGGATCGGGCTGTCGGGACAGGAATCCCGGGTTTGGCCGTTTCCATGGCTCGTGGGAGCTGTGTCGCGATTGTCGCGATTGTCGCGATTGTCGCCGCTGTCGCCGCTGCCCGCGGGTGCTGCGGGAGGCGCCGCCGCCAGAGGGCGCTGTGCCCGCGCGGTCCGGTCACCGCGGCTGCTGCGACAGGAGCGACATCAATTAATTACCGCCATTAATTACCGCCATTAATTACAGCCATTAATTACCGCTATTAATTACTGCCATTAATTACCGCCATTAATTACAGCCATTAATTACCGCCATTAATTACCGCCATTAATTAATTACAACATCGGCCTTGGCTGCACCAGACTGCCCTGGACATGAGCTGCTCCCAAAGCCTTACCTGTATTTGTAACGGCTATATCACATCAATCTGACTGTGCTTTAATGTGTCATTCATAAAGTCACASAACTGTCCGGGTTGGAAGAGACCTTAAAGTTTATCCCATTCCACCCCCTGCCAYGGACAACTTCCACTATCCCATCCAAYTCSRCCTTGGACASTGCCAGGGATGGGACAACACTCCCAGGGATCATGCACACTCATTTGATYTGTTTGATTTGTCATTGGCTTCTTGAAATCATAAGATGAAGTTAYCAGCATTTTAGGAAAATGTAAAACAATTATAAAAAATTTTCTTTTTAGGAATATATTAAACTTTTATTGTAATTAGGCAATCAGAATAATTTAGGCTTTTTTGTCTTAGTGTTTTATGTGCTCATACATGCAAAAAAACCCAACCCCCCTGTGAGACCACAGAGTGTAGATAGGTGTGTACAAATTAATGCAATAGAACTGCCCCTGCTTACTACCAGATAGTCCTGGTGCAGTGATCATAAGTAAAACTACAAAAGTACAAGCCAAGGACMCGTGAAAAGTAATTCAAATTTTCCATGCATGTCACATTTGGAAACACTGGATCCTGTGAGTTCAGCCACTGTCCCAGTTGTGTTGAGGTTTTAGAAGATATTCTTTGCTTCTGTTGGCTGGTGTCTTAGTTTTCCTCCTGAGTTACAGCACCATGAACTAAAAACTCCACGGATGGATGCTCAAAGAGGGAAAAAGAATCATGTGCTTGGAACTGAGGATGTGTGTTTTAGTTTACTCTCACTATAACCCCACTCAGAAACTCAGAGCAAATGCTCTGTGCAGGGATCATTTGTTGGAACATGCTCTGAAGTTTGTCGTGTTATTGTTATTGATAGACTGAGGGATAATCCACTTCTGTGCAGATTACTTCACATTACGAAGGTTCAAGTAGCATCCTAAAATTAAAAAAATACAAACTAGAAAAGGGTGGGGTATAGCAATGTTTGCATACATATTGCTTGCATTAAGAGCTGCAAGAATTTTTGTCTCTCCAAGTCAGCCTGGTGCAAAGGATCACAGTTATGGGCCCAGCTACTGAGTTTTTGTGATTGCTTTTATAAACAGAGTTATGGTTTACAGCAGCCTTTCTAAAAGTCAGTTTAGTCTGGATCTTCCTGAGAAGGCYGGGCTGGTCTGCTCACAGGGTTGGCTGCCTGTAATCAGTCTATTTAAAAAACAAACAAAAACTACTTTAGTCAGGACTTAAACAATAAAGTTATGATTAATCTGGTTATGCCAGAACACTGAYGATGCTGAAACACTAAATGTGTAGTGTTGTTGCAACCACGGTGAATGCTTTGTTGTAAAATGATCTTTGTGTATCATTGGATTATATTGATGGATGCTGAGTGGCTGAATTTGGGAAGGGTTTTTGTCAAGCACTCTGAGATTTTGCAGGAAACATACTGGCATTTTTTCATGTTCCTTTAGGTCTGAGACACATCAGAGTGTGTTTTATTTTTTCACTGTAAATATTATAATGRTGCCAGCAATGCAGTATTTACTGCTTTTTGTATGCGTGAGAATACTAAACATATGTATTTCTGAAAGAAATTCCAGAAGAATGTGAAACTAGCTTGTAGCAATAATTTGTAGTTTTGTGTCCATTGTTTTCAGGAATATGTAAATTGTTACTTTATAGAACTCACTTTGAACCCTGCTGCATAATTAGCTGCACTAAACATCAGTATTCAATTTGGAAAATCTGTAGCCAAGTGTTTTATTAGAATTTCGTGGAAAAGGAGAATGTGAACAAAACCATAGAGCAAATGATCTGAAATGCAGTTAAAAATAATGAAAACCAAGCACCAGCCACATAAACACACCAGATGAAGACACAGCAAATGAAGATCATAAAAARTAGACTGGAATAAAAACACACAAAGCCATTCCTCAGTGAAGTAAGTGGGCACATCTGCACCCGGAGTGAAGGAAACGTGGTCACTGCTGTTAGCTGAGGGGCTGCTCGGTGAAATTTGTTATAAAGTTCATGTTTAGGAGGAAATGACGTGAGCAGTAATGGGTTTTTGGGCAAGTGCTTGCACAGGGCTCCTGCGGAGATTTGGTGTTGGGACAAACGTC
>NW_026623639.1:496397-498187 GCF_030028575.1 Malurus melanocephalus
GAGCTGGAGCACACAGCCACTACTGCTGCTGTGTCAGCCTGGAATAGCCCAGCACAGCAGCGGGACAGATTAGATTTACTGCAGGGAATTCCTCAAGCAGGCAGTAGGAATGATCAGAAACCCCCAAATACTTGGAAAATCAAGCTAAGATTTAGCAGAGTTATGATTAGGATTAAATCTCTGTATTTGTATCTCCTCGCTTTGTTTTCCAGGTACCTCAGCTGTGATACCCAYGATGTTCCATCATTGCCATTTTCAGTGCTCTAAGTCTAAACCAGTTTGCAGACAGGGTATGAAACCCACTTTAGCTTGCATCTCAGCACAGTTCTTTCTAATATATATAAAACCCAGAGTGTTTGATTTGTTGGCTCAGCCAACTCCATCTGCCCATCTGGTTTTGTGTCTTATTGCTCTCACTTTCATGTGTGTCAGTTCCCTAAAAGCCTGTTCAGCTGTACAAGAGCTCTTCCCCTGTCTTTTCAAGACTCTTTTTTAAACATGTGCACAGGAATATGTGTCCTGACCAGCATCATTTGGATCGGTGAAAAAAAAAAAAAACAGGAACCATGCCCTAAGAGGTTTTTGTATGGGATCTCTGGTCAGTTGGAGCTTTGAGAACTTTGTTTTGTATTTTAGCCTCCTCAAACAGCGYGGGTTTCAGGATGTGTGTCCTGGATGCTGCACAGAATGGACAAAGGGAAGCAAACACTATTACTGATAAAGCTATCACGAGGGTATGGCCAAATTCCTGTGCTGTCAGTCAGTCAGAATGGGGAAGTGTTGCTAAAAACTGGGGAAAATAGAAGATGGATGAGCCACAGCACAAGGCAGGTGCTGTGCCCAGGCAGGGACATGTTTGTGTGCGCTGTGTACAAAAGGCCCGGCCAGGCATTGTTCAGGAGAGAGCCGCGAGTGTGCGGGTGCGTGTGGTGAGACAGGGAACAGGGAGATTCCAGCCTGATTTCTGCATCTCAGCCTCACCTCTCGGTGCTGGGATTACCTGGAAGGTGTCTGGAAAGCTGGCAGAACGCAGCTYATTCCCGAGGAGCAGGACCTGCCCACAGGAGCAAGAAGGAGGTCAGTGGAAAGTGCAGCAGGAAGGACTCGGAGCAGGCGTTGGTCAACAGAGAATCAAAGAGAGCAAATTACATCTTGTCCGTACTAGGAAACCTGTGGAAGGGTGGGATGGGGAAAGGGAGGAGGCAAAAGGAGAAAGGAAGATGATGATCGGTGTTGYACGACCGAGAGCTGTAAGAAGAGGGAATCTTTAAAGGGATGGTGAAGAGACWTTGTGGGGTAAGGACAGAGGAGGAGGGAGCAATGGATGGGGAAGGTGGGAAAGGTGGGGAAGGAGGGATCGGGGCAGGGCAGGAAAGGTTTGAGCAGAAGGAGAAAGAGGTGGGGGCTCGGATCGGGGGGATAAGCGGCGGTGCAGGGACGGGTGTCGTGCGGGTGCTGCCGCTGTGTCGCGGCCCTGCGGCGCTGTGGGACCCGCAGAGGAGCTGCTGGAGGGAGCGAGAGGGCGCCCGGGATGCTCCCGATTAACAGCGGAGGGTCCGGGCCGTGACCGCCGGCTCGGCATGTGCTGGAGCAGCGCGTTCCCAGCCCCCCTGCCAGCATCAGGGGGGTCGGAGGAGGGAGCGAGAGAGGGAGGGACGGASGGAGAGAGGGAGGGAGGGAGCGAAACAGCGAGCGGGACGGAGCCCTCGGCATCCAGCGGCAAACAAGCGCTCCGGAACCGCGGCTTCCTGGAAGCGGAGCCCGGCTGGGCGGCAGGCAGCGCCGATAAG
>NW_026623639.1:498899-532286 GCF_030028575.1 Malurus melanocephalus
AGGAGCTGCGGGCATCTTGAAGCTTCAAAGGATGCCAACATTTCTGCAGCCGCTCAAAGAGGCTCGGTGGGTTTTTATCCGGGGTAAAGGAAACACCCCCGGCAGGTGGAACAGTAAGAGCAGCAGGACAAGCTTCATGCCATCCCATCCAGTTTGCCTTTTGGAGGTGTTGTTGCATGGGCTGGTTGCATTTTAGTTAACTGTTTTTGTCTGTGCAAAGATTACATTTTATTTGCTTTTTATTTTTTATTGCTTATTCGTATAAATACGAGTTGAGGTTTTGGGTCCCAGCCCAGTTACATTTTGATTCAGACAGAGTTTAATTTCCCCTTTTAAAAAGTGGTTTAAATAAGTTGGGCCATATGGAATAGAGTTGTTCATCAACCAAAGAAACCTGAAGGAATTTGAAAAATAAGGTTACATATTTCTGGAGCCATTTCTTGAGTATTGAACCAGCACCAGTACTGAAACTCCTGATTCAGTCATTTCCTTTGTTGGGATCAAGATTTAATCCATCTATACCTGTGTTTTCACAGCTGCAAAATGGGAACTACACCTATTGATGAGGTGCTTTACATTTTTTTATTTTGAAAGYCCTTAATTAAAAAATGAAAAGCAGAGGAAGATCATTTGCAATGGTAGTAAACAGTGCAGATTTGTCTGRGGGAATGCTCCATGTGGATTGGAGGGGCACATCTGAGAGGGATGCAGTGGCTAAAGGAGTGTGCAATGAGAAACTCCTCTCAGTTGTATTCCTGTGCTGCAGCTGATCCCGTCCCTGCTGCTGCTCTGAATTCTGCACACTGAATGACAGAAGCACCACATGCAGCAGGGCAGGAAAATCTGCACAGAACCTGCCATGGAGTGGCAGCCCCAGCCTCTTTATGCCCAGTCTAGAGATGTGTGAGATGCAACACGGCTGATCAATAACTTGGCAAAATTCCCCTCCAGTCAGAGGCTGGAACCCTCTGGGGGAATGAAAGGGCTTTTCTGAGGTGCAGGTCAGCATTGGGGACCAGTGCTCCRTTCTGGAGTCAGTCAGGAGCTGCAGCAGAGCAGTTTTGTTGTGTTTTTGCACAGAGCCAGGAGCAGGGGGATGGAGCTGAGCAGGCAGTTATGTCATCTATTCCCTAAGGGGCAGGGTGACAATGGGATGGTTTCCTTCTGTCAGGACACACAGCAGCTGTACAGCTGCTCTGCAATGTTCTCCCGAGCTCTGAGCTCCTCAGGAGCAACCCAGGCAAGGACTGGGATCCTGTAACAGCACATCCACCAATGTCACTTTATTCCCTTTATTCCCTTTATTCCCTTTATTCCCTTTATTCCCTCCCACAGTAATTCCTGCCCAAATGCTCCTTTGCCATATCCTCATGAGGAGTCTGAGAAGTGCAACAGAGCCACTCTGGTTAGAAAGGGAAGCCAGACTCAGTCTGTGTCCTGATCTTCATGTGTGTCTGTCTCAGGGGTCTGACGAGTGACAATGTGGGGTCTCTGTAACCCCAAACACCAGGACCAAACAGGATCTGGGCACAGAAAGCTGTACCAGATAAAGCAATGGAGGGGGAACTGTCTCACAAGGGTTATTAATTTGTTCCATGTGGGTGAAATAAATAGAAAGACTGGAAGCGAAGGAGATAATTTGTGTAAAAGAGTAGGTTTAATATKAGTTAAATCTGCACACTTGGTCTTAGCCAAAAGGCTGAGAAGGAGGGAACAGACAGAGTTGRGTTATCCAGAGTGCTGCTGGCCAGAGCTGGGTTTTGGGAGGTGATTGGCTGGTGACAATCCAAGATTAGAACAGMGAGTCGTGCACAGGACATGAGCCAGGCTTTAATGGCTACAGGTGCTCAGGGCCYTGGCTTTAACTCCCTCAGATGCTGCCTCCGGAAGCACCAAAGGGATGCACAGATTTATGAAATACCAGGTTTTATCCACTTTTTTTTTTCAACTTTTCCATTTCTGCTGCCAGTTTATTCTCCCTGAGGACAGACTGCTTTAAACCAGTATGTCTTCAAAGACCAAATGCCTGAAAASTCTAATTTTTATTCAATTCAACTTTTTAGGGCAAAACCTTGTTTTTCAGACAAYAAAGCCTTTTAATCACTATTAATTTAGAAGATCAAAACACTAAGATGATCTTGCCATTAATACARAAATGCCCTAAGTGTAGTTAGCCAACAGATTTATATGTAACTGCTCTAGATGCAAATTTATCTGTTTCAAATTAAATAATAAAAACTGTTTTATGGAGAACATGTGCAATTATTATTGGGACAGTAACTGTGTTAGTGATATTTTATTGCTCATCAGATATGTTCTTTCCACGAATCCATCTCTGGTCTGCTTGATGAAGTAGCAAAAATCTGCTTCCWTTTTTTCCATAACATAAAATCTGTTGGTTCTCAAGAGCTTGAAGAGTTCATGTTTTGGGAAGAATGTCTTCATTGAAAGGATGGTCAGGCATTGGAACTGCCCAGGGAGATTTGGGGAAGGGCTGGAATTGTCCCAGGAAGGGCTGGAGGTGGCACTGARTGCTCTGGGGACAATGTGGGGATCAGGCACAGCTTGGACTCGATGGTTTTGGAGGGTTTTTCCAATTCTGGAAAATCCAATTCTGGGATTCTGGGAGGCTGAACCCATCCTGGGRCAGCTGAGTTTGACAGACTCCTCATGGTTTGGCCTCACGTGCTCCTGACGTATCTCAGTGTGAAGTGCTGATAATTCAGGGATGTTTGTAGTGCTGGCAGATAACAAATCAACATCACTCGTGCTCCATCACACAGGCAGAGTTATGGTTATGATTGGGAATGAACCTTGCTCTTCCTAGCTGAATAATTTATTTATTTGAACCTTGCTCCTCCTAGCTGAATAATTTATTTATTTGAACCTTGCTCCTCCTAGCTGAATAATTTATTTATTTCACACGGTAGGAACAGCAGCAGCAAAGCACTCATCATTTAATTTAAAACAACCCCTGGCTCATAGACTGTGTTTACCATGAGAGTTTTCTCTGAGTGTTGTTGAAATGGTTTAAAACTTGCAATTTGAAGCTTTGCATAAATATCCCTAGCTGATGCTGTGTGGAGGGGTGACCTGATTACGTGTGCTCACAGATCTCCCTGTGTTCACATTCTTGCAGACAGAACAACAACATAACTTTCTTCTTTCAGGATAGTTAATGTCCTGGCCCAGAATTACAGCACCAGATGTRTTGCCACAGAAACAATTTAAAGGGAGAAGGAATTGTGAGCAAATTTCTTTCTTGTGGAAAATGTTTGAGAGCCTCTCTTTGGTTTCCCTGTTTCTATCTGAGAATAAGGGACAATTTTGCTTTTGTTTCATACATCTGTTAGTGGTTTAAAATTYTCTATACAGGGTTGAAAATTGAAAAATATTCTATTATGGGCACGACTTACGTACCTCAGAGACATTTTTTATTAAATCCTCATTCATTTTTAGAAACTTTTTTCCTTAAAAAATGTGCAGTGTGCTAGCTGATTTACTTACCTCCACTTGCAACATGCTGTGGAAAATATTTCCAGTAACAGTTGTTTCTGTGAAAGTAAGAAAACATTTGACTTTATGAAGTTATCCCAGATTTTGATGCTGAAAATTAGGATCACATTCTCCTTACTACMATTGACATGCTGATGAAAAGAGGGAATGTTTACAGGAAATATTTTGATTTAATCTTGCTTAGGAAGCCTTAAAGTAGTCAAAGGCCTTGATTTTAGCTTGCAGTTCTTTTTCTCAAAACAGTGGATACTCCATTCAACATAATCTCTTCTCAGCTATTATGAAAACATTTATCTGAACAAAATGCAGCGTGAATTACCTTAATATGTCCTTTTGAATTTTTTTGACCACAGCACAGCATCTTTATCCTACAGTTGTGCATTCTATTTGGGGACAGTGACAGAGAAACATCCAGCAAGGTCCCAGCCCTGCAAAATTCAAAAAARSCCACAATCCACACAGAAAAAGCCTCGTTCCCACAGTTCTTTGTCCTTCATGCACTTGGGAGGTCCTTGTCCCTGCAGATTTTGAAATGCTGCTGCCTGTGGAACTGGAAGACCCAAAACTGGTTTATTTTACCCAAAGCCAAGGTGAAGTTCGTGTCTCTTTGGGGTGATGGAAAGGTTTTGCTGCCCTGTGGTTTGGGAAGGAATGGACACACAGAGTTATCCTGAGAAACCTCCCGTCCTTATTTGTGTGTTTAGTATTTCCCACTGAGGTGAGATTTATGGTCATTTCATCTTTTTTTCTTAGAGCCAGACTTTTAGATGCCCCTGAGTTTGGAAATACACCATTTATTCCCTTTGTTACTCATTCTTACACTTTTCCTTTGTGCGATCTTCACTTTTCCTTTGATGAAAATTGTTGATAACAGAAATATATCCAGGTATATATAACAGAAATATATCCAGATAGCCCAGAGTTAGGAGAAGTTGCTAATGCTTTTGAGAAGTTTGACCTTATTTCATGTGTCCTGCCAGAATAGTGGGCTGAAATCCCTGAGCTCTGGATTTCTGTCCCACATCAGAGCTCTGGCAGCTCCACAAACATCTCCATCACCCAACAAGATCTGCCAGGCTGATAACAAACATTTCTCATTTCTCTCTTGCATTCCTTCTTCAGGCACAAGTCCAGCCCTGGGTGTGGAAGGAATGCAGAGCTGGGCTTAGAGCTTGTGTCTGCCCAGGTTTAAATGAACTTCCAGCGTGAGATGTGCTCTGATTCTGCATCCCACAGGATTTGCATCCAGCTTTCTGGGCTGGGAGCTCTTTGGGGTGCAATCATTCCTTACATTTACAAGCTGATCCAAAGGTGCCCTTAATTAGTTCACATCTCTCCTGTTTGATCCCATGAGAAGGCAGCTTGGWGTTTCCTTAGGCAGTGGAGCTTTCCCAGACAGAGATTGTAAACTGGAAATATAGGTACTTGTAATTTTCTTAAAAACCTCCTTTGGGCCTGAAATGCCTTGTGCTTGGTTTCAATCCAGTATTGACTAAGCCTGGAAAGTGTGAATAATGTCASTTCAGCTCTATTTGAGTTATTCAAATGAATTTTAAAACTATGTACTTTCCRCTTATATTTTTCCATAATTCTCTGCACTTACATAACCTCTGTTTTATTCTTGAAATTGCTACAGACTGGAAGAGGGAAATATCATTTTCCAATAMTGGGCCTGAACAGATAAGCAGGCAGGCAATTCCAAGGCCTCAGTGTGCTTTAAAATCTGAATGTTCACTGCTTTAGTGTTGGCATGAATACGTTTGTACTTCTACCAGTGCAGAAAAAACACCACCTCAATAACCTCTGGCTTCCCYGTGTGCTGAATTTCTGAAATGTTTCCATTACATCATTGAAATTTTACCAAAAGAGTTTCGAAGCTTTCTCCAGGTTATAAGGAAGGATTTTGTTTGATGAGATCTGTAAAGCTAAAATGGTAGGCCAGGGTTTTCCAAAAGAATTGACACCCAGGGATATTCCAAAGGCAGCTGTTGGAGCAAYCATGGATRTGGCTKRGACCTGGTCTGTGCAGGAAGTTCAGAGGCTTTTCCACAGTTTGGAAGGTAAAAGTTCAGAGGYTTTTCCAGAGTTTKGAAGGTAAAAGTTCAGAGGTTTTTCCASAGTTTTGAAGGTAAAAGTTCAGAGGCTTTTCCAGAGTTTTGAAGGGAACTGGTTTGTTACAAGTTAGTGACCTGTTTTCACAGTGGATGACAAAAGAAGAGCAGTGGCTGTGGATGGATCATGTGTGAGAATGTCTGGGTTTGAGTCTGTTGGTCACACACAGTGTCACATGTGGTTGGTGTAGGATTTTTGAGTGTATCAGTCACACACAGTGTCACTCATGGTTGTGTAGGATCATTTGAGTCCATTGATCACACACAGTGTCACTCATTTTGGTGTAGGATCTTTTGAGTGTGTCAGTCACACACAATGTCACTCATTTTGGTGTAGGATCCATGGAGCTGCACCTTTCTGTGGGTGTTCTCAATGCCCAGGCTTTATGTGAATCTGTCCCTGGGTTTTTGCTGTGCTTTGGCTGAAATGGAGCCCAGCACTGATCTGGAAGGTGATGCCACCTCTGAAGAGCCCTGGCGTGCAGAAATCCTCCAATTGTGCTGAGACAATAGAGCTGTCCTTTGTGTAACTCTGCTGAGGTCACTGCAGCTCCYTCCTAATTCCACTGAGGCCCAGTTGTGCCTCTCCCTTTTTCTGAAGGGTTCACATGCCAATGTGTTGTGCAACAACATAATTTGTTAACAAACAGAGAAGAATTTAAATAAGCTCAGAAAAACAATGCGGGCATCCCAGCTGCTGCAAACAAACAGCAGAAGTGCAAAACATTTAAGCAGCAATGCAAAGTATCTCAAATTTGCTTGAGCTCAGGTTCTTCAAGAACAAAACCACAGTTGTAAGGAGTACATGCTCTGCAGGAGGAGGCTTTGGGTGAGAACACACACTGCATCTTCTGTCCAGTTCAGACAGAATTTCTGTGTCTGCTTTCTCCAGAGCTGTAGTAACTCATGAATCTTTTCCCATGTGTGCATGTGTGAGTTTGACTACTCTTATTTTCATTTAAAACAATAAGCGAGSATCCTTTGACCTGTAATTGTCAAAATTATGTTTACAATCCAGTAAAACTGTATCTCCTTGTGAAATATCTCTCTTGAGCAAGCCAAGTTGTACAGAGCAAAACTCCACTTTTCTGTTCAAACACTGAATGCACTGCCTGCCATCACTCTGTGATTGTGTCAGCATCTCCATTTCATCCTGGATCTGAATTGGTGCATTGCTGGAATCACTTGGCAATGTGTTTTGTGTCCCCAGGGTGCTGGGGATCCCATCTGTCACAAATCAGGCCTGTCTGATCCAAAAAGGCACATCAGCACACACACAGTGCTTTTGATATCCCTGGAGATATTGAACTCTTTCACTYGTGTGTTTTCCYGATATTTCACRTCCTGTGCTGGTGTTCTCATYCATTACCWGCACTCCTTAAATTAACAATCAARCTTGATGATCCTTGTGGATCCCTTCCAGCTCAGGATATTCCATGAGTCTCTGATAGAGGAACTCATTCTGGAGAAGTTTTGTAGTAAATAACAGCAATTTTGGGTAGCAGTGAGGTGCTGGTGGTTCTCGTGGAAGGATTTTTTACGTTACCTGCAACTGCTAATACCTTTCAAAACCCGACTAGATGTCTTAAACCAACAAAGCTTTCTTGTGTAGTTGTATAGATCTTGTTACACATTTTCTGGCACAGCTCTGAGGAATGTTGAGTAATGAAACCCATAAAGATACAGCCATGCTGGCAAAACCCTCCTGTGAGAAYACTCCAGGACTGCCTGTGTCTTTTGGGGAGAGACGTAGAAATAAACTGGCAGAAGAGTCAGTATTTTTTCTGCTGGAGTTTTGTTTGGTACTTCCACATAGATGCTGAGTAAACCAGTCCAAGGTCGAAGGAAAACTCCTTGTGATGCTGAAAAATAGGAAACACTAAGCAGATGTGTTAGCTGCAGTAAAAGCTTTGGCTCCTCAGGGAGYGAACAATTGGGTTCACAGTCTTTGAAGAAGTCTGAGACAGAGAGCTGATTGATTTTTTTTTTTTTTTTTGCACAAAGCTGAAATGCATTTTCATGAGTGGCTCTTGCCGTGTTTGTTGATGGTATTCATAACATTTCAAGGGACCTTAAATTACATTAGCTTTTGGCCTAAATGCTGAAGTGGTTTGATCTCGACWGATCCTGCTGAGCGACTCCAGCTTAGCACTTGCAGTCGTGTCTGCCTTTTCTCTGCAGTGAAGCTCTCTGTGCTTGCAGGGGGCTGACATTTCCAGGAATTTGTTATCTCTGGCAGAACCTCATTACTGTCACTTGTTGATAAGTGGAAAGTAAACATGTTGCTGATGAGGCTGCACCTCCAGTGGCTGAGCACCAGTCTGATTTCATTGCACACAGTGGCCCTCCAGAGAAAAATTCTTCTACCACTCATTAATTTTTAAAATTGTGTTTGCTATATGATTTTTATAATTTATATACTTCTTCCCCCCTTCTATGGTTGAGGGTTTTTTTCTTGTTTACAAATTTCAGTCACATTAGAGCCATCACCTCCTGGTCTTGCTAGAAATACTTCTGAAATAAGTGTGGCAACTATYGAACTTTTAATGAATATGAAAAGGGAGTTTTCACATGACCAATCAGATTATTTTTGTTTGCTGGCTGTGAAATACTTGAATTAAACAGCAACACAAAACCACGGGGCTGAAGGAAGGGAATTGGAGAGGCCAAGGCAGATCTCAGCTGCTCTGATGAAGGCACAGCTCCTCTCCTTTGGAGATGTGCTCTCAGAACTGGTTTGGTGAGCTCTCCCTGCCCAACTCCAGCAAAACAACTGCTTTACAAAAACCACTTGAAACWGTCCTTGCTASSATGAMTTTTTAGGCTGGAAGAGATTTAAGGGGCACTCCAGGAAGCAACAATCACTGTAGGCTTTGTAGGGGTTCATTTGCCCAGGAGTCAGCACCCAAGTTTGATTTTACCATTTTCCAGAGAGTATTGCTGTAATTCTGTTTGGGTTTGAAACATCCAAACTGTCTTCCAGGCCAGGACCAGACTGACAAAACTTGAATGTCTGGTTTAAAAGTAAACTCAGTCTGGTTTAGGCTGCCTTTTCCTCAGCTGCTCCCTGCACCATTGGTATCCTAATGCACATCAGTCTTTCAGCTCTTTCCAAARCCATCTCCTTTTGAATGTTTAATATCTAAGAACCAATTAGTTCCATTTTGTTTTCTTTGGATAGTTTGCAATTAAACATTCTTTCAAGTGGGCTTTATTTAGCTAATTCCATCACAAAAATAAGCTCCAAGGGAATGAAGAGAAGTTCAAGCTAGCCAATGTTTATTTTTATTATTAATAATTTATATTATGGGAGTCCCCAGGGGAACYAGGGCCCCACTAAACCCAGTTTCCTCTGCATGTAATGACTGTGTCTCACAAGATTTTATTCTGCAGAAAATTCCTTTTTGCTGCTGTGGCTCAGTGCAGGGGACCTGCTCCGTGCTGCAGGGGAAGGACTGATGMAGAACACACAAAGACAAACCAAGGATCATTATTTCAAAGAAGCTTAGGCTAGGAACCAGAGGGAAAATCTGATGCATCTTTTCTTAAAATTTAAAAAAAAAAGCACCACACTTACATATTTTTCCAGTTTGAGTGCCAAATCATGACCTCCAAGGCCTTGTTCATCATCTCTGAAGGGATGGCAATGCTCCCAGGGACTTTGATGGGAGCAGCACTGGGCAGAGAAGAGAAGGTCCTTATCATTCTATCTCTTCCCAAACTACAAGCAGAGGACTCTTTATGTTTTAAAAACACACTGATGGGCAAAGTTAGTTTAAAAAATGTCCTTGTTTGGTCAGATTTCTACCAGAAATTATGATTTTCAGTGTCTGATCCTCAATACAAGTGTTGAGTGAAGTGATTTGGAGCCCCTTCAGAGGTGCCAAAGGTGGCTCAGAGCAGAGCCAGCCCTGGCTGTGGGTGACAGGGTTGGTTTGAAGGGTCAGAGATGCTCCCAGAGCAGATCCAGCCCTGGCTGTGGGTGACAGGGTTGGTTTGAAGGGTCAGAGCCAGCCCTGGCTGTGTGTGACAGGGTTGGTTTGGAAGGTCAGAGCCAGCCCTGGCTGTGTGTGACAGGGTTGGTTTGGAGGGTCAGAGCATCTCCCACCATCACAGGGATCCTCTCTGTGGGGTCCCTGGGGCAGTTCAGGGTTGAAGTGATGTTGGGATCAGCAGGGCTGGGGGTGCAGGAGCCTTCCAGCAAGTGCTGCACCCCAAATTTCCCTCCTGGAGGATTTTCCATCCTCCTGCCTTTCCTTCACGTGGAACAAAAGGCCTTTGCAGCACTCCTTCCACAATCCCAAAGGCTCACACAGGAGTTCTCCTGAACATATCCTCATTAGCTCAGTTTGAAGGGTGAGACATCTGGTTCCAGATGGGATGGAGGGCTTGTTCTCTCCACAGAAAAATCACTAAATCTGGCCATATAAGACACAGATTTTATAGGAGCTAGAGCTGGGCTGTGCAAAGTTCACCTCATTAAAAACAAGCCCAAAGCAAATAAAAGCAGAGAGTAACAGCATAAAAAAACGTGGGTCATGAATGTCAGAGCATGTGCATTAGGAAGTGGTAAGAAGTGAAGGGAAAAGTACAGATATACCCACATACATCCAAAATTCTTGGGTTTTTCCACAAGTAAATATTTGGCTTTAAGGCATAAACCTTGTCTCCTTTCTATTTCGTCTTGAAATATGATTTTTTTATATACTTTTTTTTTCCAGTGTTCTTTGGGATCCTAACTTAGCAATAACTTCATTATTTCTGTGGCACAAGAGGTTTGGTAACATTTATGGGAGTAAATCAAGGTTGCCATAGGAAGTGGGTGGGATGGTTCAATTCTTCCTAAAGGGACATTTTCCTGGTCAGACAGGTAAATGCCAGTTTGTCCCACTTCAGAAGCTCCAGAACATTCTGATTCACCGAGTTCTGTTTTTGAAGACAACAAATTACATCCCACACACTGCTGGACATCAGATTCCWCTCTTGCTGGGAGTTTGTCATCTGATTTGGTTCATAAATCCTTCTCAGTGTAATAATTAAAACATTTATCTGTCCATCGTGGTGGCTGCTGTTGAAACTCAGCCTTGGGACTTTGCACAGCCCAAAGCTGAGCTTAAGGGCCTTCTTAATGTCGTGATTAACCTGGAAATGGGCTGCTGCAGGAGAAGGGTGGGTGGATGGGACACAATCACACCTGGGAAATGTGATTGCAGCATAAATTCAGGCACAGGATGGGGAAAACCAGGAGGTGCCACAGAGGAGTGATCCTCGGGGCTCAGAATTGAGCAGGAGGAACCTCTCAGGGGTGGCAGTGCTGGGGTCAGTGCCTGACTGCCAGGAGAGCTTCCCTTTGTCCTGAAAAGAGCAGCCTGTTCTGTTCATCCCCTGCAAGCTGCTGTCCCTCAGCTCCATCTGCTCCTGCTGCAACCTGGGCTGCAATTGAGCTGCACTGGAGCTGCACTGGGGCTGCACTGGGGATGCAGTGGGGCTGCACTGGGGCTGCACTGGGGCTGCACTGGGGATGCACTGGGGCTGCAGTGGGGCTGCACTGGGGATGCACTGGGGATGCACTGGGGCTGCACTGGAGCTGCACTGGAGCTGCACTGGAGCTGCACTGGGGCTGCACTGGAGCTGCACTGGGGCTGCACTGGGGATGCAGTGGGGCTGCATTGGGGCTGCACTGGAGCTGCACTGGGGCTGCAGTGGGGCTGCATTGGGGCTGCACTGGGGCTGCAGTGGGGCTGCACTGGGGCTGCAGTGGGGCTGCACTGGGGCTGCACTGGAGCTGCACTGGAGCTGCACTGGGGCTGCACTGGGGCTGCACTGGGGATGCACTGGGGCTGGCTGCAATCCTGACTGCAGTGGGGCTCACTGCATGCTGTGGGTTTGCAGTGGGGTTCTCTGCAATCCAAGCTGCAGTGGGGCGGGCTGGCTGCAATCCTGCCTGCAGTGGATCTCACTGCACTCTGTGGGTTTGCAGTGAATCTCACTGCACTCTGCAGCTCTGCAATGGATCTCACTGCACTCTGTGGCTCTGCAGTGGATCTCAATGCAATCCCCTCTGCAGTGGTTCTCACTGCACTCTGTGGGTTTGCACGGTATCTCACTGCACTCTGCAGCTCTGCAATGGATCTCACTGCACTCTGTGGCTCTGCAGTGGATCTCACTGCACTCTGTGGCTCTGCACTGGATCTCACTGCACTCTGCAGCTCTGCAGCGCTGCAGGAGCTGAGGCAGGCCAGCCTGCAGAGCTGACACATTCCTCAAGCCCTGATTCAGCCTTGGAGACTGTCAGCAGGCTGCAAATTGAAACCAGAGCAGCACAGCGAGGCCTGCGCTCGTAAATCAGCTGGGAAGGGGTGAATTGTGCTGGGAAGGGGTGAATTGTGCTGGGAAGGGGTGAATGGTGCTGGGAAGGGGTGAATTGTGCTGGGAAGGGGTGAATTGTGCCTCCCCAGGGGAAAGACAGAGCTCCCTGCACCTCGAAGGGTGTGACACAGCAGGAACACCACCAAGGGATGTGCCATGGGCAGGCAAAGGATGGGAACAGGATCTGGTTATGGGCTGGCAAAGGATGGGACAGGATCTGGTTATGGGCTGGCAAAGGATGGGACAGGATCTGGTTATGGGCTGGCAAAGGATGGGACAGGATCTGGTTATGGGCTGGCAAAGGATGGGACAGGATCTGGTTATGGGCTGGCAAAGGATGGAACAGGATCTGGTTATGGGCAGCCACTGCCCCTTTCCTTGGTGCAGCATTGCCAGAGCAGACAGAGGGGTTCACAGCCACTGTGACCCCACAAACACACTGCCCTAAGGAGGGCACAGTCCAAGGGCTGATCCAGCTCAGCTCCCCTGAGCTCCCACAGCCACTGGTGGGAGGCACTGAGTGGCCACAGCATCATGAAAAATCATTTCCAGGTCATTAAATAGGTCAGGCCAACTCCTGCTGCCGGATTCCACCAGGAATCTGGAATAAATGGCTGTTGAATTTCCTCTGGATGTGCACACTGAGAACAGAACCTGGAGCTGCGTGCTGAGATGGAAAGTGATTGGAAATGCAGGAACATTTGGGGTGCAGGCTCGAAAAGYGACTCATCCTGCACTGGAGAGTTGAGTTCAAAGAACCTTCTGGAAATGGGGCTGTCAGACCTGACCTCCAGCATGGGACAAACTGTCTGAGAGCCCTCATGGTATTTAAAATTATATTTAAAGTGATATTTAAAGTGATTGCTGCCTGGGAAGCCCAGGCTCCAGAATGGCATTTCCAGAAGCTGGCATGAAGAGTGGGAGGGTTTAATGACTACAGCAGTGCCTTGGATCAAAGCTCTTTATCTGATTCTCTTTTAATGGCTTGAAYATGGCTAGGAGGAAAGTGTGTCAGATCTGCACTGTTTAAATATATATTCAAGAGCTGAATCTGCATAGATGAAATTTTCAAAAGGACCAACAGTAGTTACACGCTGAAGTCCTGTCTCTCTAAATAATGTAAGCTCTGAATATAATTGTTGTTAAAAATCAACTGAAGTAGCGCCTAAGAGCCTAAAGTACCTACGAGAGTGGGATTATATTCATGAATCATTTGACATTTTGAAGATACAGCCTGACAGATGTAAGTTTGGTGCAGAGTAAAGGGCTCGTCTCATAATCTGAGTTAAACAGGCTCAGGTCAAGAAGTTCTGTGGAATATGAGCAGCTACACAGGGGAGCAAAAACTCCATCTGCAGCAAAACTGTGATGTAATTGCTCCTATTGCTCAATCTTAACCCAGCAGAAATGTCGGATGAACGGGTGGAAGCTGTTTGTGTCCCTTCTCTCCCTTTTCACAGATCTGTTGTAGCAGATWAAAACTCCCTATCAAGCCCACATTTGCTGTGTCTGTGTCTGCAGAGCTCTCCCTGTCTCTGGTGGGAGTTACAGCTCACCCGTGTTGGTGTGAGACAGCAGTGCACAGAACAGTCACAATTCCTGTCTTGAGAGAATTCACCAAACCTGATCCCATTCTGCTGGCAATCCTTGTGCTGGGATTCTTTCCACAAACAGTATTTGATTGAAGAAAGATCCCTATTTGGGTGTAATGTTATGTGAAAACACCTATTTTGAGATGTATTCTGAGATGTATTCTGGGATCAAGGGCACCGTGTGTCTCCCTAACTCAAATGATTTTTCTTCTCTTGAAAATAACCAAATACGTTTTTCTCAGTTCTGCCAATAACTGTATAAATAGAATGTTTGTCAAACAACTGAACAAAAACGCTTAAAATGTAAAGGGTTTGAATGATAAAAGTGGAGTGTTTATGTAGCACAGCAGACATTGCTACCGAGGTCAATGGTTTTCCTGAGGAATGCTGGAGAGCAGAGATAGGATTTGATCCCTGATCTTTGATAGGATTGTGATACAGCWTGGCAATCTCTCTTTATCAGTGCCATGAAGGACAAACACCATCGTCTGCTGCAAGTGTTTTTGGATACCCATCAGAGCATTCAGAAGGGTCTGTCAATCCCACTGTCCCTAAGCTTTGTGAATAAATGTGAATTTAAATATTTGTGATTACATTGATGTGTTGGTAGACAAACACAGCCCAGTCTACAAAAGCCTGGAATTTACAGTGAAGCAGAGGGAAGAGCTTACAGTGAAGGGATTTTTACAAACCTTTCTAAAGTCCAGAGAAAATCTCTGAAGGCCCTAAATGTTCCTGTACTGAGTCACTGCTGATTTTGGTTCTGTGCAGCAAAAGCTGGGTTTCAGCAGAGATGAACAGAACCAGTACATTTGTTTGGCTGTCATGATGTGAATTTTATAAAACCATGCTATGAAAGACCAAGATTTCAGCTGGAAATCTGCAATGAACTTTGTGGGTTCTGCTGTGCACAAATCCACCGAGGGAGTCCTTTGATAGGCACAAATCTAAGATCTGAGGGTGAAGGYTGCAGTCCCTCCAATAAATTGGATACTGAATTAAGTATTATTTTGTGATAATTCACAAAAATGCTTTACTCCAGCAAGGTTCAGCAAGCAGACCCCTTGGAGATGCTGACACAAAAACATGGCCACTAATTTAAAGCACAAAACACGAGCAGAAAACATTTTGCCAGGAGCCAGTGAGTCATATTTTCCTCCCAAAATTGTTGAAACCATTGTGCCCAGAAACAATTAAAGATGTGAGTAGGGCTGGAAAAGTTTAGCCATAAACACAAACAGACAGCATTATTTTGTTTGGGGAAGGTGAAGGTCATTTGGCTCGAGGAACATCCTCAGAGAGGGAGCAGAAGATGCAGTTTGTGTGCACAGGAACCCCACATTTGGTGACACCAAAGGTTAAACACCAATGTCTGTTATGGCAAAGGGATTGCTGAAACAGGGCCAAACAAATCTGCTCCTTTAATCTGAAAAAAAGTTATTTTTTTACTTAGATTTCTGAAAGCTGAAGTCTCAATCGTGCGAGTTGCACGTGCTAAAATGTCAGTGATTCCCTGGAGTTGGGAGGTGTGCTCCACACTCAAAAACTTCATCAGGCTTTGTCAAGACTCCCTGGTTTTTCCAGTGGTTTGGTGTCCAGCTGCCCCTGGCAATAATCTGTATTTTGGGTTGTTATTTTTGTGTTCTGCTCACACAGCCCCTGCTCACTGCTCTATTCCCATTCTGTGCTTTGGGGGAAGCAAAGGGGGTTCCTCTGCTCCCCAGGGCATCACCCCTATTTGGATGGGCTTTTTGCACAGCAGAGGTTACAGCTAAAGGCAGATTTGAACTCAGCTTTGTCAGGGTTTTTCTATGGTTTTCATTTCCACCCTGAGGGCAGGGCAGGATTTGAGATGTGTCCAGATGCTTTTGCTCAGGGGCACTTGTAACACAGCTCAGCACTTTYATACAGACACTCCAGCCAAACCCCTCTGTTTAAACAACTGCATTTACAAGTCTTTCTTACAAATAAAATGTTTTCTTGACATCCAGCTTATGGTCATCTGCTCAGAAGTGAGAAATGAGCCATAAGATTTCTGGGTCACTACAAAAAATACATATACGAGTGTGCACCAAGAGGTATTGACTTTGTTGGTAAAATTTTGGTGCAAGAAAGATAACCCCTTTAATGGTGCTTTGTTTAAATTCTCCTCRTTCTCAGGGAATTGGAAGATGTGTTTGTGAATTGTTTTTGAGAGGAGCAGAGCATTGGAGCAGAACAGGGCAGGGTCAGTGGCCTCAGGGACGGAGCTTTGGGCAGTCACAGGAAGGAGATGACCCCAAAAAGCTGAAATGTTTTTGGCCATGTCCATYGAGGGCCAAGGCAGCTCTGGCTTCAGCAGTGCATCTTCTGCACATCAGGATTATCTTTGATCCACAAACACACAGGCCAGGTCCAGGCAATTTGGGCAATTTGCTTCTATCATTAATTGAGTTTTGGGGGCCTGTACATTTCCCACATAGTCCTTCACATCTAGAGGTCAGTGGCACAGATTCTCCTCTCCTAATTTTCCATTTTCTGCTCCCTGCCAAGGAGCAGAAACCCTGCTCTGCCTGGTTTTATTTGTTCCATAATTGCTCCAAAATCTCATTGCATGCAGGCTTTAGAGCAGCTGCTCTTCCTTTCTTCCTCCTTTATACCCATGAACTGAGTTTCCCAGGTTAAAGAGCTGAAAAACAGATCCTGGGAATCTGGCTTAGCCTTGATGAGGGATGTGGTCAATAACCACGAGGCTATTCCTTTTATTTCCTCCTTGAACAGCTTGTTATGCAATGCCATTTTTCAGTAAGTCGCATGCTTTTTTTCAGGCTAATGATCCTTTTGATGGGGTGACAGTTCACAGACTCACAAACATCCGAAAACTCGAGGGAAGAATGGAAAATATTTTGAAACTTCAGCTGTGATATGATGAACTCAAWGGTCTGATTAGGGGTCTGATTAAGGATGATCTTTTTAAAGCAGGAGAATATAAGTGCTGTACTGTTTGGTTAAAAGGTGGTGAAGAGGCACCTGAATTTTCCATGTAAAGGATTTCTGTGGATGCTCCCAAGGCTGTGGATTTCCATGGGTTTCCATGGATTTCCATGCTCTGAGCAGTGAAATCCTGGCCATGCTCAGCACCTCTCTGCACACCGGTGAGCTTGGCTCTGATTTCCCATTGTCACACCTTGTTCCACATGTTCTGCCTGTTGTTCCCAGGTGATTCCTGAGCCTGGCACAGCCCTTAGGACAGGCAGGGAAATGGGAGCTCAGAGCTCAGCCCAGGGAGAGACTGAGCAGCTGCTCCTGAGCRGGATCACTGCAGGATCTCCAAATTTTGTTCATGCTTTGGTAGATGCTGGTGCCTCAAGTCTGTAATTCCCAGWCTTGCCCAGAATTAACAATTAATTAATTAATCCCCCCCTTTCCTGGGAAGGACACTGAGGCATTCAGCTCTTTCCAGGCAGGGAGAGGTTTCTCTCTAAGCTGTGCAGAGCCAGGCAGAGTCTGACACTCCTGAGTGATGGARCCACGAGGGCTCAGTGCAGAGTTCCTCTCCAGCTTCCACCCCAATGGATTAAGGGTGTTCTTCRGAGTTCTGTAATGTGGGACAAACTCCTGCACGGGGCATGCACAACTCCTTCTTGGAGTTGGTACTTCTCTCTCCAGACACATCCTCCAGCTTTTTGTTATACCCAGATTTACTCACTGGTGGTGTTTATGTTACACCAGCTTGAGGGGGGAAGGAAGGAMGGGGATTTTTCTGTATATGAACTGTCTGGGTGATTTTCTACAGCTGCTTTGAAGGATGTGTCTGTTACTTATATTGGGACTTGGATTCTGTAGCCATATGGCAGAGAACACAATTCTCCAAAAAGCAAAAGAGTTTGACTGATGGAAAACAAGAGAGCAATCCAAGAGAAGCCCTGCCAGAGGAGGAGCATGAACCCGAAATTTACTGTTAAAACCAGACTTGGGCTCAAGCACCACAAAGCCAATTCCAGCCCTGAGTGCAGCGTGGCTCTGTGAGTGCAGGAGCTGCTTTTGGACCTGACTGAGTCTGGAGCCTGAGTGTTGTTCTGGCATCCACGCTGATTTGGAAATGCACTGCTGGCCTGCACTCCTGGAGCAGTGGGACAATTACAGCGTTTCTAAAAAGTAAAAAATGGAGAGAGCCTCTGAATTGAAGCTACTCTGGCTTTTGCACAGTGAAGTTTGTAAAATCAATCAGAAATYGAAGAGGGCATGAGAGATTTCTTTTTAGACTACTCATCCCTTATTAATTGTACAGTGGATGGCAACAGAGGAAACGTGAAATGCAGACAAGCCTTTTTTTCCAATTTATTCTGCTGTGTGTTGTTTTGACTTTCCACTTGCATGCAGCTCAGYGCTTGCAGCAGCACAAGAGCTGCCAGGAAGGTTTGGCCTGATCTGTTTTTGTGTTTTATTGCAGGAGCCAGCAGCCTCACTGACTGGGAGCCATGTCGGTCAAACTCACCTTTGTGTCCCCTGGGGACGGGGGTGGCATCAGCAGGAGCTGCTCCTTCACGGGATTCAGCACAGTGCAGAGCAGGAAACTGGCGTAAGTGACCCCAAACCCAAAGTGACACTGAACCCAAAGTGACACCAAAGTGACACCGAACCCAAAGTGACCCCAAACCCAAAGTGACAGCAAACCCAAAGTGACACTGAGCCCAAAGTGACACCAAAGTGACACCGAACCCAAAGTGACCCCAAACCCAAAGTGACAGCAAACCCAAAGTGACACTGAGCCCAAAGTGACACCAAAGTGACACCGAACCCAAAGTGACCCCAAACCCAAAGTGACCCCAAACCCAAAGTGACACCAAAGTGACACCAATCCCAAAGTGACCCCAAACCCAAAGTGACACCAAAGTGACACCAATCCCAAAGTGACCCCAAACCCAAAGTGACACCAAAGTGACACCGATCCCAAAGTGACCCCAAACCCAAAGTGACACCAAAGTGAACCCAAAGTGACACCAAACCCAAAGCATTTTGGGCAGAGCTGGGAGCACCAACCCCGGGCACTCCTGGAGATTTCCCTTCATTTCCACCCCAAACTGCAGAGCGCTGGCCCTGCACTGATCAAGGGCTGAGCTGCCCCAGTGTCCCACAGCTCAACACTCCCTGCACACACAGGGGATGCTCCAGCTCCTAAAAAACCCCATTTCTGGGGAAAATGAGGGGCTGCAGCCCTCCTGGAGCTGCTGGGTTCTGACTAAACCTGAATTGCGAGGTTCATTTAAAATCTCCTGGACCTGGGGATGTTAATGGTGAATCCTGGMAAAATCTGTGATTGAAGTAGAGTCAGATCCTCCCCGAGTTACGGAGCAGAGYAGCCCCGTGTGGGAGGAAAGGCTGAGGAAGGACAGGGCAGAGGGACAATCAGAGAGGCAAAAAGGCCCCTGCAAATTCCCTGCTCAGACCCAGCCAAGCTGCACCCCGAATTCAGTTTTCAGCTGGACTCTGTCATTGTAGAACCATCCTGCACTGATTTCCCCATTTTGTTGTTTGTAATTTCTCGGGCAGCATTGCTCTGTGTAGTGACTGCAGCTTTTCCAGCAGAAATGCTCTTATGGTTTTTTCTGAATTCAGCAATCCCGGTAAATCCCTGTAAATCTTGAGTGCTTTTAGAAGATATGACCTATAAATGGAAAATGAATACAATCTCTGACTGCCAGTGCATGCTAGAGCAATAACCAAGTGAATCATTTAGCAGCAGCACACAGARGGATTGGGAAGTGTTTCTCCAGGAGAATTGTGCTCAGAAAATCCTGCTGTCCATCAGGAAAATACCTGACTCATGTAATGAAATACCTTTTCAAAGAACCAGATCTCTGAATTAAACTTTTAATTAAACACAGTGTGGTAAAGTATGAGCAAAAAAATGAAATCCCTCTATGATTGTGGCACAATTGAGAAGTCTTCAGTTTGAATCGATTAACTTATTGGTGAAAGTGAAAATTAGATCAGACACCTAAAATCACACCAGCTGCCAAGATCTGGAGGAAAACTCAGTCAGATTAGATAAACAGTGCAGAGTTCTCCAGGGGAAGGAACCACCAGGATCCACCAGGAGCAGAAATTCTCCAGCAGAGCCCAGGGCACCAGACTGAGGAGTTCATTTGTCCCTGAAGGTTCTCCTCCTACCTCTGGGTTTTTGACCAAATGCCTCTCTTTGTGCATTTTTCTGATGTTGTTTTTTCATATTTAAGTGTTTAGATGGGCAGTTTTGTTCAGGAATCACTGCAATAAGGAAGATTTCTGTATGAGACCCTCAGTCACAGCCCATTGAATATGGGAGCCTGCCCTGGCATAGACAAGAACTTTTTAAATCCAGCCCTTAAATTTAGCCCTTTCCTAACTTATCTCTCCCTCAGGCCCTGTTACAAAACTGAGCAGGAGCTTGCAGGGGCCCAGTGCAAGGTCTGTCCAAAGGATGACACACAAATCAGGCCCACATGGACATTCTAGAGCAGATGTTAAATAGATTTCTGCTTTTCTTTAGCAATTTCCCCTTGGGTCTCTCTGTCAGACACACAATTTCGTGTTTCCCCACAAGGGTCTGCACAGGATGTAAATGTTATTACTGTTATCTATAAAGTGGGAAATCTGATACTGAAATGATCAGGTTCACAAGGGAAAGCAGGCACAGAGCATTCAGCTTTTAGCTACTGGCCCTGCAGGCATCTCAGCTACTTCACTTTTGTAGGAARTGCATGAAAATGGGATTTTTAACATCAGTGCTCATATGGGAACACCAATAGGAGATGCTGAGGAAAAGGGGGTGGGAAATCCCAGCCTGGCTGTGCAGCACTTAAATCCTGCACTTGCAACTGAAGGGAAATAATCTCCAGAATTTCGGATCCACGCTCCAAAAATCTGAAGGCAAATTCCAAATTGAAACAAAAGCCAGGAGTAATTTGGGCTTTTAAATTTCAGAACAGAATTATTATGTCTCTTCTATATGGTATCTTGCTAATTAGAGAATTCTGGAGTGTAGCAGTGTGGGAACAGAGCACAGAGCCCTTGGAGCTGCTCACASAAATCCTTGCAGTGTTATTCSTGTTCAAACTCYCACTTTAAATACTCAAAGATACATTACCATAATCAAGAAAAGTAATACYAATGAAAATTTCTAATTTAACAGTTATGCTCCTTGTTATAGGTAACCTGAGCTCCGAATGGTTTGGTTAATTAATACTTTACACTAAGGCATCATAAAAAAAAAACAAAACAAACAAGATAATCAGTGCTGTGAGGAAATGAACTATCCAGTAATGTTTGGCAACACCTAGTTTATGGGATTTTTTTGCAGAACATGTGTTTAAAAATGGAGTTAAGTGGAAATTTAGGACAGGGATAATTAAAGCAGTTCCTCAAGGGCTTCTCTAATAGGACTAAGGACAGCTCTCAGGTGTGTTGGGCTGGGCTTTAATCACCCAGCACAATATCCATGCCTGGAACTGAAACCAGCCAGGGGTTAACTATTGAGCCTGATGAAGCCCATCATTTCTCCAGGTGAGCTGAATTTAGGATGGAAATTTCAGAGAAGGCAGAAAGCTTTTTAGAGAGCAACTGGCTGGTTTGGCTTGCTTTGGCAGAATGGGAAACTTCTTTAGGTAATGTTGTTTCAGAGGCTTTACTTAGGGGGGATTATTAACAAACCTGTATAAAAATAGCCCAGACTTAGAGCATATATAGACAGAGGTAAGCCAGGCAGCAATTATTTGCAGAGAGCTCATTTTCTGCTTTAAATCTGTCTATAACTGATGGCTCAGGGTGTTCCAGCTCGTTTGGTTGGCCCAAAAAATTCTGTGTGGGAGACTTCTGTTAGAAACAATATTTAATTTTGATTTTGCAGTTGCTTTTAAAAGTAATTAACGGAGGTGCTAGATGCTGAAAAAGCCTTTGATAATGACCTCTTGTATGGGGGGTCTGTTCTCTGCCCCAGGGTCCCAGCAATTTGGGGGTTCTGTGTCAGTGAGTGTGGGGTTGGATTGAACCTGGAGTTTTGTGGCTCAGTCCTCTCCTCCCAGTGATGTGTTTTCACCTTTCCTCTGTTTCTTTTCTCTTTCTGCAGCAAATCCCTCAGCAGAAGCTCAGTGAGATCCAGGATGTCCCTGAAACCCCCCAAAGCCTACAATTCCCTGCAGAAGGGGGCACTCATCTGGGATCCAAAGCCACTGCAGGTGAAGAAAATTTTTGAAGCTTTGAAGAAAGGACTTAAGTAAGGACTTTTTCAATATTATCATTTGCCTTGCCTAGTCATGCTGCTTAAATCTGAGTGTCACTGTGCTCTGTCTGCATCTGCCATCTCTGAACATTGTGGAGACTTCCCAAAAGCCTGGACCTTGCAAAACAAGTTTGATTCACTCTCAGACAGTCTGTTTGCAAACAAAGTGCTCTGATGGTTTTGTTTTTTATGGGTTTATTACTCTGGAAAGAGTCAGTGGCTATGAGAGATGGGGCAGTGCAGGGATCTGGGCAGTGATTGGCAAGAATTTTCTGGACAGGGAACTGTGTGGAGTTTGCTTGGACTCAAAAATCCGACTTAAAATCGAGTCTGAAAATGAGGGTGTGCCTTGCAAAGACAGAGAGGGAAACTTCTGTTCTGCCTGTGGTAATTACTGAGCACTCACAGAGGGAGCTGCTCTAGGAGGGTGTCAGGATGAGGATTTTTTGTTTGGTTTTTGGTGGTTTTTTTTCCCCTGTCTTCTGTTAATAGGATTAAACTGTGGAGTTCAAAAGGACTCTGTGATCTCTGGGTGTCTTGTAAGGGAAAGGTCTAAGCAGGTACCCCTGAAAATTTCAGCTTTTTGATTTCCCAGAATATCCTGTGTCTGTTATCACAGGAACTTCATTTGACTTTGCAGCTGCTATCAGCAGATAAAATCCCTTTCCCTGGGTTTGTAAACGCTGGAGCTCTTTCTGCTGTCATTTTATAAACAGTTCCTGCCTGTGTTGCTGCTGTCCCCCACGTTTTGCTACTGTACTCATTTTGCTCAGTTTGTTTCCTTAAGCAGAGGACATAAAATGCACTGTAGTAACACTTTATAAAGTCAGATATGTCACGTTTTTAGCCCAATAAAAAACTATGAAGTCTTAGCCCTAAAAATATCCACCAATGTCTTATTAGAGGATTTAGATTTAAAAGAAACAATGAAGCCAAATGTTTTTGCAGAGCTGGGAATTTATCTGAGCTCAGGGAGGAGAAGCCATAAAGTGGCTCAGAATTTGTTGCCAGTTTTGCACGAGTGCCACATGATCAACCTCCTGCCTAATTGACTGGAGGAACCTCCAGAAAACAGCTGGATCAAATGGCACTGCAAAGGCCAAATTTTAAATAAATGCAGACTAAGTCCACTTGGGCTGGAGCGACTTGAATTTTTTCAGTACAGAACATATTTTACGTGCCTGATTCTTTATTGCTGTAGAAAGTAACTCTTTGTGCTGTTAACCACTCCATTTAGCTGATAATTCTACCAAGCCTCAGTCTAACAGTGGTGGAGATTTTCTAGAAGGTAAATGAACATTTTGCTGCCTCCAGCCTTGGCTGCTCCTGCACTGAGCTGTTCCTGGGCAGGTGTTCAGAGCTGAAAGCTGGAGAAGTGTGGGGTCCTGGGGGACCTTTTGGAACAGAGAAAATGAAATGCATGAAAGAAAATGTGAAGTGTAACTGTCTGAAATGAAGTTATTTTGACTGCTCAGACACCGTGTCTAATAATGCAGTATTTACCAGGTGATTCTGGTTCCCTCTTAAACATTAGAGGAAAAAATTGCCTAAGTGTGCTCTGTGTTAAAAGCAAAGTTGGAAGGAGAGGGTCTCAGCTGAAAAGGTTTAGGGCCCTGTGGAAAGTTGTAAGGCACAGCCCATGGGTGTAGAGAAGCCAACTGGCACCGAGAGCTTCACACCTTGCAAAATGGTCTCAGTCTGGAAAAAGGAATGGCTGCATGAAGAAATGGCCTTTATTGGTGTTGAGTTCTATATGTAAAAACATGGAGTGGCATCTGCCCTGCCTTCCCTGTGCAGGTTTTGTAAAGCAGCTGTTCCAGTCTTTGGCTCTCTAAGATGGAATTGTTGGTGAGTTCTTCCTGCTCAGAGCTGTGAGCAGAGATTTCCTCAGCAAAGGAACCATTCTCCTGCTTTACAGGGCAGGGTCAGGAGCAGAGAAATCTGAGGGGATCTGTGATATTTGTGTGTGTTAGAATTGGTGTTCTCCCCCTAAATCCTGTACCATTCTGCTGGAAACACCTCTCAGATGATCCCTGGTACCAGGAGAGCTGACAGGGAGCTTTCTGTCTCTGCAGTGAGTACCTGGAAGCACATCAGGCTGAGCTGGATTATCTCTCTGGTCGGCACAAGGACACCAAAAGGAACTCCAGACTGGTAAGGGGTTTTTAATGTTAAATACTTGAATAAAGTGACATAAGTAGGTGCTTTCTCCCTCCTGGGGTTGTCCAGTTAAAACACTGAGTGGGATCCAGCAAAGCACCACAACCAGAAATTTCCCAAGCACAGTAGCTCTAGATGTGAGAATTTAACTTTGGATCTCTCATTTTCAATATCCAGCAGTGTTCTTCAGCTCATGTTTATTTACTAGGATGTATCTTGTACCAGATCTCCTTGTGTCTGCTCAGTGATCAGTGTTTGCAATGTTCATTTACTGCTAATTAGGATGTTCCTAATGAGGTTTGCAGTGTAAATGAGAGTGTCATTGCAGTGTAAATGGAGGTTCTCTCCTCTTCAGCTGTGCTATTTCTCTTTCAGGCATTCTACTATGACCTGGATAAGGTAAGGCTGCTGGGGAGGAGAAGGAACTGCAAATAGAGGAGAATGGATGATGTGGCTGCTGTTCACTCAATGACACATTTAGGACATAAATTCTCACATCCCTTTTTCTCTCTCTGTGCCCTCTTCAAAAGCAAATCCGCTCTGTGGAGAGATACATCAGAAAATTGGAGTTTCACATTAGCAAGGTAAGGGGTTTGTGCCTGTGAGGCTGACAGTGCTTTGTGATTGCATGGAAAACACTTGGATTATAATTCATCTGGAGGGGAGAGTGCTGGGGCCTTGCTGGAGCCACTCTTTTTACAGGAGGAGGGGATTTTTATTTATTTCTTTCCCTGAATGGTTCTATTCATGGATGTTGAATGTTGGGCATGACCCAGGCGGAGTTTTCCTGTGAAATCAGTTTGCATTCTGTGCCAGTGGATTCAGAAAAGGCTGCTCTGGGCAGCCTGGAGGGCTCTCCCCTCCCAAGGAGTAATTTTGGGGATGTCTGTGCTGCAGAACTTCCAAAGAGCTGAACCTTTCTCTGGCAGAGCTGACAGCTCAGGGCTGTGAGTCTGTGCTCAGGAATTGCTTTCCTGCTCTGCACTTTAGTGAGCAAAGCTTTGCTCTGCTCCTCATTTCCAGTGTGGTAAAAGCAGAGCTGATTGAATTCCTGACAAAAGCATGGGATGTTGAGAGCAAACTGTTGCACTCACTCTGTGAAATGCAGAATTGCAGCGTTCTGCAGTGCTCTGACAGAGGGTTTGGTTTGGGGTTTTTTTTCATGAAATACTGTTGATATTCCTTTCCACAACTCCTTTAAACCATGCCAGGGTAACTCCAGTCCCTGTTTCCCATATTTCAAAGGTAGAAGAGCTCTATGAAGCTTACTGCATCCAGTGCAGGCTGCGGGATGGGGCCACCAACATGAAAGAAGCCTTTTCCCTGTCCCCCTCCACCAAAGCCTCCAGGGAGAGCCTGCTGGAGCTCTACAAGAACGTCCAGGAGTGCACAGAGGTAGGAAATTCTGCACTCCTGTAACCAGGACCTGCCTGTTCCAGCCCAAAAACAGTGCTGGGAATTGCTGCTGGCTTTGTTATTAATGGTGTAGGTCAAAAACTTAATGTGTGAAAAAATACAGGTACATTACATAAAAAATCCTTAATTGGGATCTCTTATGACTTCAACTCATCCCATACTTCAGTGGAAGAAGGAAATGTTGTTTTTACAAAACCAGTGATGGAAGATAACTGACAGTGAGGAGCCCAACGAGTTCCACTCCTCTGTGGAAGCTTTTTTATTTTACAGAATCCATTTGTATTCATTTTATCTGCCTTTGCTGGTGAAAATGTTAGTGTGTCCTTTAAAAAAAAGTTAGAGATGAAGTCTTTTGAAAGAAAAGGCATGAGTGGGAAAGCAGCTAGCCTGCAGTGCTGGTGACTGCAGCTTTTCTTCCAGGACATGTGCTTCATCGAGGGGGCACTGGAGGTGCATCTGGGGGAGTTTCATGTCAAGATGAAAGGTGAGTTCCTTCTCCTTCCCTTCCAGACTCATTCATTGATTTGGGGTTTCTGTATAATCATCTGATCCACTGAGAGTCCCTTTATTCAAGGAGATCTTGAATTGAATTTCAGTAAATTTATTTTTGTTTCAGCATTATAAAACAGACCTAGCATGGTATTTTATATTTGAATAGAAAGCTGATGAACTTTTTCCTGAGCTCAGTTAAATGCTGTCCTTTAGCAGAGTTCTGGGCTGGTGGTGTGGATTCTGCACAGAGCTGAGGACAAGCAGGGCTGTTCCCAGACTGTCACTTGATTTATTGCAAGCTGAGGTGTTGGGAGGCTTTGTAAAACTCTGCAAATATTGAGAATTTTCCTTCTCTTTCCAGGGCTGGTGGGCTTTGCACGTCTGTGCCCGGGGGACCAGTACGAGGTGCAGTACCCAGTGCTGGATTTGTTCTTTATTGTCCTGGAGGGCAGGGGTGGCATTTCCTGTGACTTCAGGGGTTCAAATTGCAACCCCAATTCCTGTCCCCATTTTTCTGTGTTTCCAGTTTACTGGGGTCAGGGTTGGCTTTGCTTCTGTGAGCAGGAGCAGTGGGAACTGAGCACTGGGGGGAATAATTTGGGACATGCTGGCCCAATGTCCTCTTTCCTTTGTGGTTTCCAGGTGTTTGTTAGGCTGGGACGCCAAAAATGGAGGCTGAAAGGCAAAATTGAGACTGATGACAGCCAAACGTGGGATGAGGAAGAGAAGATTTTTATACCCAACCTCCATGAGAAGTTTGAAATCAAGGTGTGGTGTATAATGCATTGGAATCAGTGGGTTAACAGCTCTTCTGCTTCCCCCTTAGGTTACCAAGGATTTCTCAAAATCCTTAAATCATTTTTTTCCTAACTATGCAAAAATGGCATTTAATCCATGTTCTGCCTAGTGAAGGGACATTACTTCTGTTTTTCCTTTGTTCCTGGCACTTATAACTTATTAATGCATCTGAGGCCTGGGATAGGTGGTTGTGTTTTGGGTTTTTTTTTTTAAATCCTACATGAGCATCTGGGAATGTCTATGCTGAAGCCTGGATTTGGAGGACAGAGTTGGTTGTAGATATTATTATTGTTATTATTATTATTATTACCCATGTGGGTGTTCAGTACCTGCAGTGCTGCTCTCTCTCAGATCAGACAAATTCCCATCCAGAAATCCCTGGGTGTGCTCTGACACTGCCCTGCAGTGGGGTTAACCCTGAGCAGCATTTCCACTGCTGGGCTCTGTCATCCCAAAGAGCTGAGCCTGAGGGCTCTGCTGGATCCTGTCCCACTGGGAAACTGTGCCAGTGCAGCCTTTGGCTCCTGGAAACCTGGAAAAGAGCTCTGCAGAGGAATTGGGTTCATGGGAGCATCTGGGGCTCCTGCCAGCTCTGCTTTGGGAATGGCTTTGTCATGTGGTTTTTCATTTTCACTGCACAGTGAGGATCAGGTGAGAAGCTAATTCACATCCCTGTTTTACCATAATTTTTGTAAAAATGTGTATTACTGTGTGACAACGATAGTTTTACTCTTTTTATCAGCTTATGAAAATCTGACAAATGCCCTCCACACCTCCTGCTCTTTCCACTTGGTTCATAATAACATTTAAAACAATAAATTCTGTAGAGCCTTGAGATGAACTGGGTGTGTTTGTGTGTCCCTGCAGGTGACAGAGCTGCGAGGTCTGGCCACCATCCTGGTTGGGGTGGTGACCTGTGACAGCATCAACTTCTTCAGCACCAAACCCCAGGCCATCATCGTGGACATCACCGAGCTGGGCACCATCAAACTGCGCCTGGAGGTGCTCTGGAAGTAAGTACAGCCTCAAACAGAGAGAGGCAGGGAACATTTGGGGTGGTTCAAGGCTCCTGAGGGTGTCCCTGAGCTGATTTTTGTGTCTGGGAGCAGGTGCTGGACAGAAAAGAGCCCCGTGCTCCCTCACAGCAAAGCCTGAGCTGTGCTGGGATCAGCCTCAGCAGGGACAGAAAAGGGACAGGAGCTGCTCCTGTGACATTTCAGATCTTCTTTGGTGTCACCACAGCCAGGAGCCTTCCTCAGCTCCTCACAATCAGCTTTCCATCTAACTCCAAGCAATGTCTACAAAACATGAAAAATAGTCTTAAAGGGGATAAAATGAAACTGAAATTAGCAGTTTCTGGGCACAATGAAAAAATTACACAGCTAAAGTTTTAGGACAATCATTATTACCAGGATGTGATTTGTTAAAATCCAGCTTTCCCAAGGATTTGGCACGGTTGTGTTTGCACTGTCAGTAGTTATGGATACAAATCCTGTTTGTGCACTCCAGGGAAGCTGCTCAAAAATGGACTTTGAAATAGCTCAGCACTGTCATGGTGCCTGTGATGTGTTCAATTTTTATATTTTAAATATGTAACTTGATTTTTTGTAGTGAATTGCTGCTGTTATTAAAAGTGAATTCTCCCTGTTGTGGGTGGTGCACTGGCACTTTCTGCTGGCTCCAGACTCAGCACAGGGTTTTGTGGTAGCTCTGTTCTTTCTGCTTTATGGCACTGTTGTTCCATCCACTCTGAAAGATCCATCTGTAACAAATGAAGGTTTTTTTAACCTGTTTTCATTTGCTGCTGGCCAGGGATTACATCAGCCCTCAGTGAGGTGTGCAGTGGAACAGGGGCCACTCTGCATTTGTGGCTCTGCCCAGCCCTGCATGGCCTTGGAACACCCCTGAGGGGTCAGAACCTCCTTGGGAGGCTGCAGGAAAATCAGAAACAGCTCTCAGCTTCCACTCCTGGGCAAAGAAAAGCTTTATTCATCCCCACACCTGAGTGTTTTGTGTGTGCTGTGGTGCTGGGCACTTGTACCTGCAGCTGAGCTGAAAATGTCTCAGCCACAGCACCTGGGAATTGTTTTCAAACTCAAATTGCTGGAAGGTAATAAGAAATAAACTGAGCTGGCAGAGTTTTGCCTGCCCCTGTTTATGATGGTTTTCCCAGCAGGATACAGAGTTTGGAGGAAATCCCTTTGCTCCCTTCTCTGTGGTTCTGACAGAGCCCTTCATTCACTGCTGATCCTTCACTTCTGTCCTCACCCTCAGCAATTCCAGAATTAATCCTGCACTTCAGGTGTTCTTACAAAAAAACTGGATGAGGAAAACCCCTCCTATTCTGGGAAAGTTCCTCATATCCTGAAACTCCAAAGCAGATTCTGTTTGGGGTAAGACTTTTCTAAGAAAGTCCCATTGCAGTTCTGCTCTTTCTGGCTGTGTCCAACCCTGAGTGCAGCTCTGCAGTTTGGGGCAGCAGCATTCAGCCCTGGCAGTGCTCCCTGAGCCTTTTCTTTGGGATTTAATCCCCCCTGGAATCTGGCAGCTCCAGCTCAGTGTCTCTGCTGTGTTTAACTTTGCTGAGATGTGCTGGGATCCCACCAAGTGGATTCTCCAGAGCTCTTCTGTGCAGAGCTGCCTCTCCTCCCTGACTGTTTTCTCTTCTCTGTAAACAGCCTCAGCAGTTTTGTGGTGATAACTCAGGGTGTTTCTGTTTTCAAAGACAGAGCACTCCAAAAAACAGCTGCTTTTTTCTCTGATTTAAGAATAACTAAACAAATCCCTCTGATTTACTCAAAGTTCCCTGAGAGGCAAGCTTTCAGTCTAGACCTGCTTTGTGAGAAATCCAAATGTAGATCTCTCTTCTGCTTCCAAATGTATATTTTCTTTAAATAGGCCCCTGGTCTTCTGGGCTCAAACAAAAGTGCCTTCAGCCCCTTTATAGATGGTGCCATGAGGGGTGTGAATGAGCTCGGGGCCGTTGCAGCACGGCTTTGTTGGCCAGTTTGGCAAAAGGCTTTGGGTTTTTTGCCAACCTAAACAGCAGTCTGAATTCTGTGTCTCACATGCAGGATAAAGAGAGAGCTGTGTTCCCTTTCAGAGCTCCTGCAGCCCCCTGTCCTGGGCTCCAAGGCACCATCCAGTCACAGCCACTCTGCCTGGAGAGGAGCACAAAGCCTTAAGGGAGGGTAAAAAAGGAAATTCTGCCTTTTTGTTTTGGGATGCATTCCTCCTGCCAGCTCAGGTGAATGTACAGGATCTCTGTGCTGTGACCCCTGGGTGCTCCTCTGTGCTCTCTGAGCCTGCTCAGATGGATTTTCTGGTGTTTGTTGGGCTGGGGAGGGTGGGGGAGCCCCAACCACTGCCCCTCTTAAACTGGACATGGGCACATCCCCTGGTGTAATGGGGGAAGGGAAAATCTCATGATTAACAGCCAATCCACTCCCCTTGACAGGAATTGGTGGGTTTTTTTTTTTTTTTTTAATATATTTATATAAACCTGCATTCAGGCTGAGCAGGGGGCTTCAGGCAGGGAATTCTACCCCCAGGTCTGCTCTGGGGGTGTTGAATGCCAGGAGTGGGCACAAGGGGAGTGATCAGGGCACAGATGGGGACATCACAGATTAGATTTTTTTTTTTTTTAATAGATTTTTTCAGGCCTGGAGAGCTGTTGCAGGATAATGCTGTGCAGGCGTGTGGATGTTGGCTGGGGAACGCTGACAGGAAATGTGGAGGCACCACTGCTCTCAGTGCAGCCACCCCCTCATCCCCTCACTCCACAGTCCAGGGTTAAACAATGACATTCCTGCAGAATTTTTACCTAGGCAGAGGTTTTGTGTCAATGATTTCAGGAAGTGACTAAACAAACTGAGGAGAGCCAGTGACATTCGAGGCAATAGTCTGGTTGGAGAGTCTGGTGCATGACAGCTCCCAGCCATGGAGTGCCTCAAACCCCATCCTGTGTCTGGGAGAGCCCACTCTGGGTGTGTGAATTCCTCTGCTCCTCCCTGGAATATCCCCTGGGTTCTGTCTGTGTCAGAATGTGGGGAGATGGATTCATGGAGCTGAATCAGTGTGATATTTACTGGAGAGCTGTGATGGATCCTGCTCAAGGGATAACAGAAGCTCCAGAGCAGATTCCATTCTCTCTTTCCCCCTCTGTTCTCTCTCTCTCAGTCATTCCTTGCAGAGATCAGGAGCCTGTGCCTGGCTGGAGCCAGCATTTTGAGGAGCTGCATTTTGGTGGAGGCTTTTAGGAATTGTCAGAGGGGCACAGCAGATTCTGTTTGTTCTTGTTCCTTTCCTGGAAGTGTCATTTTGCATTACTGCATCACTCTATTAAAAGCTAATGAGGAAAAATCTGAGGAATGGATCCCTGTGACTTTTGTTCAGAAATGCCATGGGCAGGAGTAATTTGCTTTCATCAGTGAACACAGCAGGCTTTGGCTAAAAGGCTCTTGCTGTCAGAAAGGCCATTTATTTCTGCTCGCTGAGTCAGTGCAGATGTTGTGGCTGTGGCTGGGCTGGGTGATGGAGCCCAGCTGGTGACACTGTGGAAATTCAGCAGTGAACCTGGGCCAGGGGCTCACAGAGCCCTCACTGCCTCTGTGCTCAGGGACAGCAGAGTGCTGGATGCTCTGGGGAATGATCCCAGTGAAACACCAGAAGCCACAGAGGGTTGGGACTCTGCTTTTCAGCTTYTCTAGAGAGCAGAACTTCCCTGCAGCTGATCAGTCCCTGTGATCACTCGGATCCCTGCAATGCTCAGCTGAGTTCAGCTGACTGTAACCTGCCCTTCATTGTCACATTCATCTCTCTGAGATTGCAGATTTCTTGTGAACAATTCACTTTTTTCCAAATGCCAGTACTCAAGTGGAAAAACAACCTTTGTTTTATGCCCCAAGGCATATCAGTAGGGAACAAAAAGTAACACACGTAACACCCAAACTTGCTTTGCTTACCTTGAGTTTCCTTTTCCCTGTCCTGGTGAGCTGAGCTGCATCCCAAGGGATCATTCACCCGAATTTCCTTCGACTAAAGGATATCTGGGATGTTGTGGGTAATTAGGGAGTCTTTGGAGCAGCCCTTGACAAAGTTTGCATGCACAGCAGTGTCCTCTGGGCTCATCCCTGTGAGCTCAGAACTCATCCAGAAATGCTGCACGAGCTTCCTCTGCCAGCCAGGGATTGTTTATTAACAGCTGAAGGATAATGAGGGTTTCTGTTGGTTTTTCCAGGTGGTGTGTGCTCTGCAGGAGGGAATTGGCAGCTGAATTTCCTTCCTCTATGGTTTTGTGCCCAGGGCTGGGTGTGGGGGGGACAGAGCCCTCCAACCTTTGGGACCATTGGGCTGTTCTCCCCACAACTCTGCACAGATTCCTGTCTGAGGGGTGTTGAGATGCTGTGTAAAACCAGCAGCAATCACAGACACTGCTCAGAGAGGCAGATTCTGTTTCCTTTCACTCTGCTTTGYTGTCTGAAGGTGCCAGTTCAGATCCTGCCAGCTCAAACCCCTCCCTGCTCTCTCTGACTCTGRGCCTTTGTTCTGTGCCGCAGCCCCTTTGACACCGAGAACCTCTTTCTGTCCCCTGGAAGCACTGCCAAGTTCTCTGTGGGCAGCAGGAAGAGCTCCTTGTACAACTGGACACCCCCAAACACCCCCAGCTTCAGAGAGAGGTATTACCTGGTGAGTACAGCAAAATTCAAAGTACAGACTCCAGGTGGGATTTTTGGGTTGAACTGTTCAGGAGCACAATCAGAAATGGGAAAACAGCACTTTGTAGTTTATTTTTGGGGCCTTGTTGAATTTCTTTTTTAGCCTCTATTCTTTTGAGTTCTATTTTAGATTTTGTAAAACATTAAAAAAACCCCTCAAAACAGTAAAGCCCTGCTGAGAAGCTGCAATGGCAGGGTTGTGGTGTGTGCCCCATAGTCTGCGGGATCAAACTGGGACCAGGTTCCCCTCTCTGGGGTGGGATCCGAGCCTCTCCTGCTGTCCCCAGGCTCACTGGGGTCTATTTTTGCAGTCTGTTTTGCAGCACAGGCAGAGCCCGGGCGATGGAGGGGAGGAAGCTCAGCCCCCCAGCATTCTGAGCTACCTGGCTGCCTGCGATTTCCACGGGAGGAACAAACCCCAAAACCCCGCAGAGACCAGCGAGGGGGACTCGTTCAGCTCGGAGGATCAGAAAGGGGCAGAGTCAAGGAGCACAACCCCAGCGCTGGAGCACGGGATGCTGCCACTGGTGATCATTAAAGAGAGCGGAGCAGCAGAGCATCCTCTGCCCGATCACAGCACTCTGGACATCCTGAAGAAAACCCCGTGTGTGGACTCATTTCCCAGTAACTCCCCCGGTTTTCCCAGCCGGCACAAAGGCAGGAGAGGCTCCTTCAGCCAGGCTCGGAGTCGCCGTCTGGCAGAGCAGGAAAACCTCAGCCAGAGGAGCTGGAACGGAGCCAGCGACCCGAGAGCGGATGGGCGAGCCAAGTGCATGGACAGGACCCTGCAGGAGGTGATAAATCTGCTCAAATGCCGTCCCGAGGGACAAGCCCCGCTGGAGAAGTTGGAATGCCAGGTTTCGTCTCTGAGGGATAAATTAAAGGTGCGGTTGTGCTGTTCTTTGCGGTGYGGGGCTGTTTCTGGTACTCCTGGGTGGGTTCGCTGCCCCCGGGGCTGCTCGGATGAAATTCTGCGG
>NW_026623639.1:534226-536356 GCF_030028575.1 Malurus melanocephalus
GTGCCTCTTTAATTCTGTTTGTGATGGGAGCTGTGCCTCTTTTCCCCTCTCATCACCAGCACATGCAATGACAGTGCGCTGCAGCCCCTGAGCTGTGACAGCAGACCAGAAGCACGAGATGTAACCACGGGGGATGACAACCTGGACACGCTGCTGATAACRCACCTGAGGCTGTGCAAAGGTCTCCTGCAGGTACACAGCAGCCTGGGGCTCCCAGCTGTCATTGATTCTGATTACAGGAGAAATTAATATGCAGCTGTTTGTTCTAGAAAAAACTCAGAATGGAAATTGGGTACAAAAAACTCAGTGTACACTTGTGACACAGAACATGTCATACAAAACTCGGCTGCCTCTTTTGAGCCTCTGGGTTTTGCTGAAGCTYTAAGCAATGCCTTTGTGCCCGAAGCAGGCTGCAAATGCACAGGCTTGGTTTGGGTAAGAGGGGATCAATGTTTGAATGAATGAAAAACTTCTGCCACAGGGAGCAGGTGCTGGGATGGACAAGGGTTTCTGAGAGCAACTGGGGTCTGCTCACTGCTCTAAGAAATAAATCCCCTTTATCTGGAGCTTGGTCCTGCCCTTGTTTCAGCTCCTGAGTTATGTCTTTTGCATTTCAGAAACTGAGAGCACCAAATGTAGCCCAGGTTGTCCAGGAGAGCATTTTGGAAGAAGTCTCGGAGCAAACACGAGTCCTGGGGGATGTCCTGRATCTGTCTGTTGAGAAAAGTGAGTTCTGCTTCACCCCAAGGCATGCAGAGCTGGGAGAGCTGCACCCCTGACATGCTGCCCCAGACCCAGCAAGGGTTCATTTGAAATTCCTTCAACAAATCTTTAAAGCAGCTCTTATATCTTGATTCTTGGAAAAAACAGGGCTCATTCTTTGGTTCGTTTTTTCTTCTGCACAGAAGGAAAAGATTTGCAGAAGTTTGCTTCTAAGAAAGAGTAGTTGAAGTGTCTTAAACAGGGATGTTGGAGCTGGTAGAGTTTACAGTCAAAGAGCATCAGAGTAGCCTTAAAAAACTCCTTTTATATCTGTGCTTTTCTGTGGTRAGCAAACAACCCAAATTCTGTGCCCACTTGCAAGAACAGTTTTGGTGGGCAATATTTCCCATCTCAGGCCTTCCCACTACTGAATTCTTCCATTGGCTGTGGGCTTGGACAAAATGATAAAGCAGATTGGGAGGCTTTGTTCTCATCTTGGTAAATACAGCAACAAGAATGCAAATTTTAGTAGGGAGCATTTGCTGCCAGATTTCATCCTGGAGGATGTGAGAATGAAGTGTTCCCTGGAGCAGAGCTGCAGAGGGTCTGGTACAGTGTGGGAGTCTGAAATGCAGGAACAGCGAGGGRTGAAGGGTCCAAATGAGGGATCAGRGGGTGTTTCTGCTTCAGGAGCTCYGTGAGGGGTGAAGGGTTTGAGAGCCCTGAGGTCACAGCTCTGCCCTGGGCAAGGAACGTGAGGCAGGATCCCTAAAACACCCCTTTGGCTGACAGAAGGACAAGCACTCAAACTCCCAGGAAGTTCTTCTGGAACTGCCTCCTGCTGGGCTAAAGTGAACAATAAGAGTCTGGAGAGATGCTGGTGGCACTTTAGGAGCTCAGCCCTGGCCTGGKGAGAGCAGTGCTTGCAGGTGTGAACATTCTGGAAGCAAATGTCCTGTTTTGAACAAAACARTCTAATGCAAATGCAAGTTAATGCTGCCCCATGTCCAGATGGGACCTCTGCTGCCTAATTTCTCATCTAAAATCCCAAACCTGCTAGAGCTCACTGACTTTTTAAAATGCTGTGTTTCAGTTATTCAGAAGACTAAAAAGAAGAAGCAGTATCTGAAAATCTGGAGTGATCTTGCAGAGCCTGGCAGCAGCATCCTGGTGACCTCAGCAGAAAGGTTCCGTCACGCCCTCAAATACACAATGATGCTCAAAGTGAAGGAGAAATACCCCAGCCATCTGGAGACAGGTACCTCGAGAGCACAACGCTGTGCTGATTTCCCTGTAGTGCTGAAAATTGTCCTAAAACTCCCCAAACCAAACCTCTCACTTGTTTCCAGCAGCTCATGTGTAACCAACCTGCTGTTTCCCCTTTGTCCCTCTCCCCGTTTCCCCTTTGTCCCTCTCCCCGTTTCCCCT
>NW_026623639.1:537361-538994 GCF_030028575.1 Malurus melanocephalus
TTGTCCCTCTCCCCGTTTCCCCGTTGTCCCTCTCCCCGTTTCCCCTTTGTCCCTCTCCCCGTTTCCTCTTGTCCTTCTCCTGTCCCTGCAGTGCTGCAGAGGCTGCTGGAGCAGATCCTCACCTGCGAGGGGCTGCTCCCCTCCCCGCGTTTCCAAACGGAGCCGATCACTCTGTTCCAGTTTTATCGATACCTGGACAGRCACCACATCGCCAGCCTGGAGAAACATTTGGCAAAGCTGGCCAAAGAAGGTAAAAAAAGAAGGATCTTGGCTCCTCCTGCAGGGCTGGGGCCTGCCAGGTTCCCTCTCGGTGCAATTCCAGAGCAGGAAACAGCCCAACCCTTGCGCTGACAATTTGTTTCCATTTTAATYCCTCTTATGACCATGTAGTTTTAATCAGAACAGGAAAACCACGCTTGACTCCCGTATCTGACCATGTGCAAACAARCGCCGTGTGAAGGATGGGCTTATCTTAAGTGCCCTGCAAAGTGGGTTCTGGGATATCCCGAAGTTAAAACAGACACAGAGTYAGGAGCAGCCTCCAGCTGGATCCAAGGACTGCCTGCAGTCTGTGCCTTTGGTTCACTATTGCAGCTGGAACCCACACAGAAAATAGCAATAAAATTTCAGGGGTTACTAACGTGCGTTTTGTAGCCTGAGGTAGCCCGTGCCTCCCTGGAGTCCTGTCAAATCTGAAAGCACTTCAAAGCTTTCTCTGTATTTAAAATGAATTCTTTTTRAAGTAGTCCCGATATTGGCTGCATCTTTAGGCTTGAGTTGGGGCAGATGGGTGCTGTGGAGGGGCACTGAGGGCTCTGCTGCCCCAGCCTGGGGACAGGGACACGGATAGGGACAGGGACAGGGATGGAAGGCAGTCCTGCTGTGCCACCTCGGGCTGTCACCGGCCGGGATCCCCGGGCTGGCAGCGGCTGCGGGGTGTTTGCTGTGCGGGGAGTGAGGCGGCTCCTTCCTTCCCCCGCAGTGATGCTGATCGAGGAGCTGCAGTGCCCGGGCAGGCTGAAAACGCTCAAGAAGCTGAAGGGGAAGAGGCTGRCGAAGCTGCAGCCGCTGCCGCAAACCCTGCGCCTGCTGGGGCTGCTGCAGCTGGACGAGAACCACCGCGTGAGCAAAGCGGCCACGGCGTGTCTGAACCGCTGGGCGGGGAGCGGCCGCAGCCTGCGGGAGAGGGTGAGTGCGGTACCCGGGATTGGGAGAGAGGATGAGTGTGGTACCCGGGATGGGGAGAGGGTGGGTGCGGTACCGGGATGGGGTGAGGGTGAGTGCGGTACCCGGGATGGGGAGAGGATGAGTGCGGTACCCGGGATGGGGAGAGGATGAGTGCGGTACCGGGATGGGGGGAGAGGATGAGTGTGGTACCCGGGATTGGGAGAGAGGATGAGTGCGGTACCGGGATGGGGAGAGGGTGGGTGCGGTACCCCGGGATGGGGAGAGAGGATGAGTGTGGTACCCGGGATGGGGGAAGAGGATGAGTGTGGTACCCGGGATGGGGGAAGAGGATGAGTGCGGTACCCGGGATGGGGGAGAGGATGAGTGCGGTACCCGGGATGGGGAGAGGATGAGTGTGGTACCCGGGATGGGGAGAGGATGAGTGTGGTACCGGGGATGGGGAGAG
>NW_026623639.1:539662-545513 GCF_030028575.1 Malurus melanocephalus
CCGTGCCCCAGTGCTCTCTGCCTCTGCTCCCCTTCACGGGGTAAAAGTGCTCTTGTCACTCCAATTGGGTSCTTGATTACATTTCTGACTTCTTTATTTTCCTCTATTTTCCGTGCAGGCTGTCTTGTTTTACTCGGATGTTCTGTGTGATGGTGACTCAAGGCTCCAGCAAGCGGCGTGTCTGGCTCTGAAGAACCTCAGGGTGAGCTCTGCTGTGGGGTCCGGGTGCCAGGGGTGTCCGGAGGGGTTCGGCCTGGCAGGGGTCACCATCACCCCTGGAATTACCCAATTTGTGTCATTTCAATCTGTGCCAGCACAGATTCAAACCTCCCCAGCAGCCCTAAGCTGCAGTGAGTTTGCACACAAATTGGGAACGCATTTCTACTCACAAACAGCAAAGCAGTTTTACCCTTAAAGTCGATTTGCAGGGATTAACCCTTTCAGTGAAGGTCCTGATTGGGTGGAACTGATTGAATGGTCCCCCAACAGTGATCTGTATGCTGGAACTGCTGAAAAGCTGCTGAGGTAATTTTTTTTTTTTTTTTTCCCAACAGGCCGTGGAGAGCATCGAGCAGATTGCCCACCTGTGCCAGTCTGAAATAGAGGAAGTGAGGAACGCAGCCAGGGAAACCACACTGTCCTTTGGTAAGGATTTTGTACAGCTTTAAAATAGTTTGAAGAGTCATGTGAAATAGTGCAGGACCTGGAGAGGCCTCAAGTTCAGCCTGAGCACATGTAGGACAGTGGGAATATTTCATGAGCAGCTGTTTCATACCATGAAGRTAAACTTTACATCCCATCTAACAGCCAAGGGCCCCCCRTTGAAGTTTATTCARCCAGACCAAGGAGATCCTGGAGGATTAAGTGCTTTAGGAACCACTGAACCTTTTTGAAAGGTCACAAATAGGGACTGAAGGTTTTATGCTGTTATTTCAMTGCAATCCAGCAGATTGGCAGTGGAGGTGACCTGATGAAATGTCAGTGCTCCCCATCTCGTGCTTCTCCTCTCTCCTGAGCTGGGATGTGCTGGAGGATGCCCAGGCCATGCTGGGGGCAGTCATCTCCCAGTTCTGCTCTTCCAAACCCYRCTTTGATCCACGCTCAGCTCTGGRATCTCCAGCCYTGCCCCAMAYAMACACTCAGGCTCACACATGACAARTGTTCCAGCTGTGATGTTCCCCGCWGTTACTCATGGAAACAGTTCCAGGAACCCTGATTTTCCATGGTGGCTTCTAGCAGGTCTTGGAAAACTGTTTCCTGAGGGATGTGTTTGTCACTGTACAGAGTGTCCCCACAATCCCAGGGTGCTGCTGCCTCTCCTCAGCAGGGGCTGTTTTCTCTCTCCACAGGGGAACGGGGCCGCCAAGCCTTTGAGAAGATGGACAGGATCTGCTGTGAGCTGAGGGAAACAGCACAAGAGGCTGAGATTGAAATCACAGTGTTTTAGCAGTGGAACAGAGGAGCTCAATGCCATTTTCCTCACAGCCCCATGGGTACCTGAGGGATTGGTTTTGTTGTCTGATTCCTCCTGTGCTGTTCTGTCCCTGCTGCCTCTGCCCCAGGGCAGGTTCAGTTCCACAGGGGACAATTTGTGGCCTCCCTGGTGCAGCCTGCAATGGATTTTATCACTGTCTCAGCACATGATGAAATACCAAGTGCAGGGACTGGAAGGGATTTGCCATGCAGACGTCTGACTGATGGAGGGACAGGTTTGTTTGTTTTAAATTCAGAATTCAGTCATAGACCAAGASTTCTGCTCATCCAGCCCTTGTCAGGCTCAGTCCCCACCCTGGCCATGGGGAGCAGCCTGGCTTCAGCTGCAATACTTGAAAGGGTTGCGCTTGTGTGTACATATTTATATATATATACATAAAACTTTTCTATTTGGTATTTATTTTTTGGATTTCATACTGTTTTCTAAAGTGCTAATAAATCATTTGAGACAAGTTCCTGGGAGTGTTTGCTGCTGCTGTGTTTGCAGCCCTGGGGACAGGGAAGAGGACTGAACTCCCCAAAGGAAAGGGCTTGACCTGCCCTGTCCTGCTCTGGTGAACTCTCCCCTCCAGTTGTAGCTTTCCTTAAAACCACAAACCAGAGGTAAGTTCTGGAATTCAAACAGCAGGGAGGTGCTGGCTGCAGCTGCAAACAGGGGCAGCACAACCTCCTGCCCTCCACACCTCCTGCAGAAACCAACCTCTGCACTTCTTACCCTTCAATTTTAATGGGAAAGGCCACAAGAGGGAAATGGAGRTGGCAGGGAGAGATGGGGTCACTCTTTCACTGGAGCTCTGACTCCAAGAAGTTCTTACATTTTCCTCTAGAACTCCCTCCCTCGTCCCCACATGGGTCCCATGTCCACGTGGGTCAAGCCCAGAAGCAATAACACACTGCTGGGAATTCTTTAAAAAAAGAGTTTTATTGTTACAACTAAAATGAGAACTGAAAACTTTGTATGGGGGATTGAAAAACTGTACAGTTGTACTCTAACCTGGGAGGCCCAGCAGCGGCTTACACAAAAGACAAGATACCTGAAACTGTATTATACCAAAACATTCAGCTTTTTTGTTGAGTTTTTACATTTTTTTTATAAAAGTTTATTCTATGGCAATCTGTAAAAAAGAAAGACCTGATGAGTAAATATTTGCTTAAGGCAGATAGCAGAGCAGCTCACTAACTTTCTAACAAGTCTACCATGGATGTTTGTCCAATTCCAAGAACAGGTTACCCAACACCCCCTGTGCTACGGTATTTACACCCCCCAACTACCACAGACAGTACAGGACAGCAAACAAAATGGGCACAGCTCAGGAGTGCCAGCCCTGCCCACACCTCCCTGTGTGCCTGGAACACAGGGAACAAACGGGCAGGAAGAGGATGCTCAGAGCTCTGCTGGCATCTGCAGAACTTCATCTTGCTACAATCATTGGCAGTTGAAGAACTCTGCATTCACAGGAAGGATCCTTTGTTTGTTTTCCTGCCATAGCCAAGATTTAAAATATTCCCTCTTGGGAAGGAGGCCAGAGKGGGTTTGGGTTGTTTCTCTCCCAAGTGTCCCAGTGGCAGGGGAGGTGTGGAAGGGCTGCCTGAGCTCTCTGGAATGTCTGTACTACACTCACTCAGCTGAAAGGAACATGCTACCACCGGGCACATGGAGCACACGGGATCCCACGGGAAGTCATGCCAAGGATTGGGCGAGTACATGGGCTCTGAAAAACACCAATCAGTCCAGTGCTGAACAGAGAGACTCAGCAACACCCTCTGAACCACAGCCACTAAGGATCAGGTCATGCAAATATCATTTGGGCACATCAGGAAGCAGGAATATAAGTTCTGTCACCTTTCAAGCACGTGGTGTTTCAGGGACACCGCAGCCTTCACATGCACTTTAATACAAAGGGGTACAAATGGTGCTCAGGGCAGGGTCCTGCCCACGCTGCAGAGAACAGTGGGGACAAAGCAATCACAGAATGTCTCTTAAATACACAGATGAGCCATTATATATTACCATTTTTCTATACTCATTTTTCCCGTTTCCAATAATATAACTAAATATTGACTGATTACAACATTCCTCCTTTCAAGTACTGGTCGGACCAACAGTCTCACAGGTAAAGGATTGATTCCCAGTACTACCTGAGGATTTATTATTGTACTCTTGAAAAGCCCTTGATGCAAGCTTAACAAAACACAGAACAGAAATAACTCCCACCCCTCCCCACCCCTTCACCTACTCACCCACTGAAGGAAGAGCTACACCTACAGCCAGCTTGGCAAAAATAAATACAGAGTGGAGGGACTCSCTGGGCTCCTCCACAGCGAGGGCTGCACTGAGGGCTGCTTAAGTGCTATACATCTAGAAAGACTTTAGAAATAAAACAAATCAGTAACACTGCTGCAGATCAGCTGTTGTGGGGCAGTTCAGTCCCTACAGCTCCCAGGAGTCACTCTGCTCCTGTCCTCTGCACCACAACACAAGCAAAGGGATCTTTGCCATTATTGTTTAAACCATTCATAATTTGGTACTACCCTGAGGGACAGCACTGGCTGCTTTGTGCAGTGCTGCCTTCCAGTCCCAGTCCCACTCCTCCTTTGCCAGCACTTCACCCCAGAGCCCTGGCTGGAGTGGGACCCACAGGGCTGAGCCTTCCTGCACCCCAACCCAAAGCCAGGACTCAGTTTTTGCTTTGAACAAAGCAGGACAGCCCAAGGCTGACATCACAAGCCAAGGGATGTGCTCAGAGCCCAGCTCTGCTCCTGCTGGGCTGTTCTGGCCCAGGGAAGCTGCCCCAGCAGGGATTGCTCTGCATTTCCCCAACATTTCCCTGCYCCTCGCTGGGGCTGAGGCAGGAGCTGCAGAGTGAAACTGCATTTTACATTCCAAATGCTGAGCTTTAAGGACTGGTCCTTCTGCGGGCCACGGGCACAGCCCCACTGCTGGTGGACATTGTTTGGTTGAATTTCCCTTCCTGTTTCTCTCCCACCCCTCAACCTCTCCTAACCCAGAATACAAAAGTAAAAACAGCTTTAGAAAGGATGGTGCAATGTAAAGAGGCATATGTGCAAGTAGAGTGCAACAAAAGTCAATGAGGAGATACACACAGTAAAGAAAAAAAAAAAGAAAAAAAAATTAAAGAGCTGGACATGTTGGGATACCCTGAGCAAACGCAGAAGCCTGGTTCTATCAACACAAGTAAAACAATCAGCTCTTTAAGAACAGTTACGCCAAGATTAAATACCAATACCACAGGCACTGCCCACAACTCAGTCTTTAAAGATGAAGCAAGTTAAAAAAAAACCAAAAAACCAACAAACCAAAAACCAACCACAAACACACCTCCCCTTCCAAACATTTACATTCTTCAGGTATGTGGGTTTCTTTTTCATTTTTTTGGGAACTTGTCAATGTAAGTCATGTATTTGGTTACAACACTTGGAGAGTACAAGCAAGTTTCACTTGTGCCTACTTTTTCTGAAACAAAAGAAAATGAACTGGCTTTTTAAAAAAGGCTAAAAACAACAATGTGTTGTAATTCTATTATTTAGTTTAAAAAAAAAAACAAACAAAAAAAACAAAACCAAAACAAAAAAAGGAAAACAGACTATTTGGCATTTTCTCTGCTTACTCCTGAATATTTCAAGGCCCTGAGATTACTATATTATGTTCTTGGGACCACAGGGCTGGATAAAACCCTAGTGCATCAATTCTCTCGTTAAGCCCTAGCCAAAGTTGTGGCCTTTCCCCCTAAATCTACCTGCTGTGAGCCAAGGCTGCCCTGCCTGGAGCGGCACAAAGCGGGAGCGGCGATCCCGCGGCGGCCTCAGTGGAAACACACCCTGTAGCAGAGATAAGCTCCTGCTGTCAGGAAGGTGAACATGCAGATATTCACTAGGAAGGGTTTCCAAGTGGTCACCACGTTGTCATCCTCCTCCTCGGGGCTTTCTGCCTTGCCGGGCTCGTCGTGGTGGGGTGAGAGGCGCGGGGTGTCCCCAACAGTTCTCCTCCGGATTTCAGTGTCGTGACTAATGCTGGGGACAAAGGAAGGGACACTCAGCACTGGARCAAACATTCTGTGCTGTGTGGCCATGGAGCACACAGAGCTGGGAATCTCCCGGAGTGAACAGCCACCAAAGCACAGCCTGTCACTTGTTAGGACACATCTGGCTGTTCARCAGAGGTTTACGAGAGTTTGGGGAGGATTCTGTGCCCTTTAAAGAATAAGTTTTAACCACCACCTGCTTTCATTGCTCATCACAAATCTGCACCAAGACAGGCAGTGAACAAACCCAACTCCCACCCACACCCGGGTCAGGGGAACACCAAAGTTCTAAAATCTGCCCAGAAAGTCAAAAA
>NW_026623639.1:546441-576476 GCF_030028575.1 Malurus melanocephalus
GGACTGAAGCTGAAGCAAGCACCAAATCTGAAGCTTCTTTCCATCCTGCTCCTCCCACCCCCTGGCTGCAATTCCCTGGGAGCTTTGAGGAGCACTCACTTGCACTGAAGCATCTCCCATGATGAATTTTGCCCCTTCAATGACAGCTAAGTAGGAGAAGCGCAGCTGATCTGCAGTCTGGATGAGCCCCATCCTGTAYTTCCTCATTTCCAGGAGAACCTGCTTTACATCCACAGAAGAAGGATCTTTCCGTTTGTCCATCTGCAGATAAAAATGTGAAAACATGTTTTGTGCTCTGATGAGGTTCACTACAATGGCTCATTTTGTGCTAGGGCCTTCACAGCACCCAAATGGTATCAGACACAAATGGTATCAGACACAAATGGTATCAGACACAAATGGTATCAGCAGCTCATTACAGAGTCTCCAAAAAGAGGGGAAAACACTGAGTGGGCCTCAAAAATGTTGCCTCCTTCCCCTGAAGGCAAGCTTGCCTTTGTGAATCACTAAAAACTGGAGACTTCTCTTCACTGAAAACAGGAGACTTCTCTTCCCCAGACTCAAAACAACCACTTCAGAACGAGATCTGCCTTGGAACACCCTCCCAAAAGAGGAGGACAAGGGGAAATGACAGGGAGGGAGCCCTTGGCAGCCCCCCGAGCTCCCTGAAAGCTGCACCCCAGCAGCCCCAGGGAGCTGTGCCATCCCGAGAGAGCTGTGCCAGCCCCCCAAACTCCCTGCAGACTGCACCCCAGCAGCCCCAGGGAGCTGTGCCATCCCGAGACAGCTGTGCCAGCCCCCCAAACTCCCTGCAGACTGCACCCCAGCAGCCCCAGGGAGCTGTGCCATCCCGAGGGAGCTGTGCCAGCCCCCCAAACTCCCTGCAGGCTGCACCCCAGCAGCCCGAGGGGGCAGTGCCAGCCTGAGGGAGCTGTGCCAGCCCCACAAACTCACTGAAAGCTGCACTCCAGTGCAGCAGTGCCAGGCCAAGGGAGCTGTGCCAGTCCCAGGGAGCTGTGCCATCCCGAGGGAGCTGTGCCAGCCCCCCAAACTCCCTGCAGACTGCACCCCAGCAGCCCCAGGGAGCTGTGCCAGCCCGAGGGAGCTGTGCCAGCCCCAGGGAGCTGTGCCAGTCCCCCAAACTCACTGAAAGCTGCACCCCAGCACCCCCAGGGAGCTGTGCCAGGCCAAGGGAGCTGTGCCACCCCCAGGGAGCTGTGCCAGTCCCCCAAACTCCCTGCAGGCTGCACCCCAGCACCCCCAGGGAGCTGTGGCACCCTTACCAGCAGCAGACAGGTGTCCACCAGGCAGAAGGTGCCCGAGCGGCCGATGCCAGCGCTGCAGTGCACCACCACGGGGCCGTGCCCGGGGCTCAGCGAGCCCGACTCCCGCACCTTGAAGAGGAAATTCAGGAACGACGCCGGCGACTCCGGCACGCCAAAGTCGGGCCAGGTGGTGTAGTGAAAGTGCAGAATCTCCCGAGTTTCCTGGCTCTGCAAAAAGAGGGTTTGGGGACTCTTTTAGTTTGGATACACCAGACAGAAGGAACAGCGGCTTAAATTCCAAGGACAAAGTTCCACCAGTCCGAGGGAGCTTCTATAGCTGCACAGCCAAGGAACTAATTACAAGTAATTATCTCTTCTTGTGAAGATTTCCACTGGGAGCAATGGGAATTGTGTAGGCAATTTTAGTTATTTATGGTTTGTTACTTCAGCACAGCTCAAGAGCTTGTGTCACTCTGGGTATGGCTGAGACATGAAACTGCCTGGAGTGTCCCCAGGTATTTCTCATAAAAACCTAAGAGTTCAATTTCCACAACMTCTGATGCAGAATCACCAAATCCAGAACAATTCATGACCACCAATGTCAAGCYCTTGTTGGTGAGGAGATGAATTTCACCCCAAGGAGAGAAAGGATGAGATCCTGTACTCACACTCAGGTTTTCCAATTCCAGCTGTCGTACTGTGTAGTAGGATTTGATATCTTCAGATATCAACGTTAGTTTCAAGTTTGTGTCTTCAAAAAACATTTCTTTCTCCTCCTTCCGTGGCCAGTACTGTGCACACTTTACCTACAACCAAGCATGAGACATAAATGTCATTACCTACTACAGACTGAACTGCAATTTTCTTATTAAAGTCTCCCAGAGAGATGAATTCTGCAAAGACTGCTGCATGCCAGAACTTTAACTGAGCCAASCAAATAGAAAAGCAGCTTTTTGAAGAGTGCAGGAAAAGCCTGGAACCACAATATTYATCAGCAGCACAAAAAAGAGTCTGCACCCACAGTGCAATGTGGTTTAGCCAAATTCACAAGAAATTACGACCTACAATTACAAACCGAGTGATTTTCTGCCTGTACCAGTTYACCAGGTATTCAATCCCAAGCACAACTTCTTAGACAAAACTATTTACAGTCATCCCATCCCATTCTTTGGGTTGGTTTTACTTGGGTTTTTTATKACAGAAAACCATCAATGTGATGAACACATAGCAAGAACTGGGTGAGTACTTACAGATCCCTTTTCCATCACTCTGTTCAACATGACAACACCACGGCTTTTCTGTTCCCAAACCATCTCCCAGAAGTGACCACAAGTATTTGGCAAAGGTCCCTGCAGAGACAGAATCCCAGAAAGAAGCATTACTTTTTGTAAATGCCAGTGCACCCTTCCCAGTAACAGTCCCTGCACAAGGCAATAGATTAAGACAAGCAACAAGCAACTTCTCATTTAAAACTGTAAAAAATGCAGAGACAGCTTTAAATTCCATGTTATGAATTTACCCAGGAAAGCATGGGTAATCTTTCCCCCCATGCATACGAGGAAGAGACACAGAGTCTCAATCATGAGAACAGAATTGGGAGTGAAAAATGCTGCATTTTCTTAGGAAAGGTATACAAAGRTCATGGGGTAATAAACCCCACTGACTGAAAGCAGAAATAAGATCTGTGYCAAACTACCCTGCAATACCTCATCCTTATTCATGACACTTGAAGATTACTTGACTAAATGGTAAATATTCAAAAGACTGAAATGATACCAGATCAATAACAAATTATATGGTTTTCCAGAATCTTCACAGATTTGCTTTGGGACTGAATGAAATGCTAACTCCTTTTACAGACTACCATCTATTCCCAAAGCTGAATTCCTTGTAACTTCCTATTTCTGCTATTTTCTACTCCAAAGCTACTGCTCTGAATTTTGAATTTGCCATCCATCTACTCCGGGGCTCAAGCAGAACAGCAGGTCCTCAGAAAGAATGACTGGATTTAAATAAAGCATCAAACCCATTAAATTCTGGATCAGAGCAGGTAACCAGTAGCAGTCCTGCACATTTGAGTATTGCACACACAGTTCACCCCTGTGACCAACCTCCCCTGTCCTAAGAGCAATGAGAACTGTGTTCAAAGAACCATTTCCACATTGCACACTGCACTGCCCATTTCTTCCTGAGAAGATTTATCTTTATTCTCTARAAACAGGAAGGAAGAGCTGTCACTTGAAAATATGAATCCCAGTTTACCTTTATCTAAAGTGCAGGAGGAARGGGTAAAAAAAGCACCAAGATTAGAGATTGGGACAGTCTCCAGGGAAGTGAATGTTTAGGACAAACAAGAATCCTGGCACAGTTGTTGGCTCTCAGAGTAAGACAAGGGTATCAGGGTACTTTTAAATTTGTTACACAAATAGGCGTGGAATACACAGATTCAGGGAAAAGCAGTGACTGTTATACACAYACAGATGTTTATATGCACTTAGGTAGCTTTACAGTAAAGCAAACAAACAGAAAACCTATGAAAAACAACTCCAGACACCACGTGATTTTATTATCCACTGCCAGCAATTACCTGGGTAAGGATGTAGCTCCTTTGGGCCTCTTCCATTTTTATCAAGCTAGCATTGATATAGTCATTCTCACCTTGGTTTAGCTTAATTCGACTGTGATCAACTGCAGCAYAATCAGAAAACACAGGTTAATGTCAATGCAACACAGCACAATCCATGCACAAGCTCAGCAGATGGCAGGGCCAAAGAGCTGAGCTGTGCTGGAGAATGGAAAGAGCTCAATCCCACACAGGGCAGGGGCTCCCTGGGCTGTGATTCTGGAACACAACACTGCCAGAGCACTGAACACAGGGCACACCTCACCTTCCACCTCCATGGCAAGAGTGAGGCCTTTGCATCTGGAATAACCCCACAGCAATTTGCAAACCAGATCACTCTGACCTATTTATACAGCTATCGACTTGCTGGTTAAATAAATCTAATTACACCACTGCTTATCTTTTGCAGCTTAAACATTCAAATCCAGCTTGTTCAAGGTTGTTAAAGGTTTGTCTAAACATATATTGGGCAAACAGGACAGAGACCTTTTAGAYATTTAGCTTCTGCTCCCAACCCAACCACCCTTTAATGTACAGAAAAAATTATAACAATTCAAGAAATACAGCAAATGTAAATTCTCTTTTGTTAGTCACTTGCTTGACTTGGGACTAAAAAAACCAAACCACCAACTAAAAAAACTCAACACATACAAGGCTTCCCACATTTTGCAAGACAGCAAGCAGACTGGAAGCAGGATTATCTAAAGGCAAGAAGGAATTTGTTACTCACAACCTCAAATACTATRACTGCTTAGTAAAGCAACATGACTGTTCTGGTTGACTGCCCCAAAGGCTTCAGTAACTTTTAAGCAGAAGTTTGCAGGGCTGTTCTGAGCCCTCCTGGGAGCTCCCTGCAGTACCAGGTACATGAGRTATWATTTCTGWTYAGATACATTAACTATTATTTCTCAGCAGATACAGTAAGTATTATTTCTGATCAGATACATTAACTATTATTTCTMASCAGAYACATTAAMTATTAYTTCTSASCAGMWACAWWAAMTATTAYTTCTGAYCAGMWACAWWAACTATTATTTCTGMYCAGAYACATTAASYATTATTTCTGAYCAGAYACAYTWACTATTATTTCTCAGCAGATACATCAAGCAGCATTTTTGCCCAGTGGTTCCCTGCACTCTGTGCAGCCAAACTCAGGGATGCCAGGCTTGAGGGCAGGGCACAGTGACATCCCTGATCCCAGAGGCAAAGCCAGGCTGCAGCAGCAGCAGAGTGAGCTGTGAGTGCACAGGATCTGTGCTCAGAGATCATTTCCCAGTAGCACAATGCGATTACAGGCATTTCCAACAGCCAGCTCTGGCCTGGGAGCATCACCTSTGCTCCTTCTCTGCTCCAATTATGGGATAACATTTATCTCACAGCCTGTGTGCTCTGTGCCAGACTGCTCCTCAGCACTGCTGCCTCCTGGGCTGACTGAACACTGCACACAAACCACCCCTGCAATTCTAGAAATGCTCCAGCCACCATTCTCCTCTAGCAAAAAACTCAAAGGTAAACCAAGACCTCTGCCCACAAATACACTCTACTGTATGCTGCTCTATAATCCTATGGATGTAACAGCATCCTGTACCTCAATCCCAGAAATAAATAAATGTATTAATAAAGAGAATTGTCTTGGATGCTGATCCACCTAACAGAATCGTGTCCTTACAAAGAACATATAACTGTTCTAAGTCATTAGAGGTCGAGAGTCTTACAAACAATGGAAAAGAAAGTGTACTTACAGGGGCTGACATCTCTGTACCTATTTCTATTTTTGTTTCTGGGATGTTTGGCCACTTTACATGGAAAATCACTGGCTTCATGCCTGATGTCCTGAAACAAAAAAAAAACAAAACCCTGTTAGATATGAATCCATCTAATTTCATATCATTAGTATTTTAAGACAAATASCCGTTTGACTTCACATCTTCACATGTGGGAATTCTGCAAAAGAAAGCACTTTGGGCCTTAAATTAAAAATCAAGTTCAAATTTATCGGAATAAAACACTAACATTATTTGTAAATTAAAATATTATTAGGTTGCATAACAAAGTAGCAGAATATTTATCAGACCTTATGCCTTCTCTCTCCTGAAGAAGCAGGACCTCTGTCCCAAAGCATTTCCACATAAGCACCAGTGAAAGTATCAGCCCTGCTTCTGATTGAGCAGCAGTGAAAACATTCATTGTGACAGAAAAAACTTGTCTACCTCCCTTGGCATCAGACAGACACAAACAGAGGTGATTTGTCTAAAATCACTTTCATTGTTGAGTTATCAGCAAGATGTCACAAAGCTGCAGTGATCAAACCCAGYTGTACCCAACCCACATGCTCAATCAAAACATATGCAGCATCTCAAAAATATCACTAGGGTTCTCTCAGTCAGGCTTTGTTCAGATGAATGTAAAAGCTCTGCTATCTGAGACAATTTCAGAAGTTGGAAGAATTCTGCTGTCCTTGGACATTAGTCCCAATTTGTTGAAACAGAACTTCATGTTGTAAATAAATTCTGCGTAGACACAGTTCTGCATATAARGAATCATGTATAATATTAAATTTTTTTCAAGTGGGCCATCCACTGCAGCACTGSTTGTCTCTTCCACTGCATTATTCAGGCATGTACCAATTTACACTGAATGCTCCATGTCAGGAGAAGAGYTCTGATTTACATAAACCTGCCCAAAATTAGCACAGTATTCAGAAACAGCTCCTCACTGAAATAAGGCCTGACATCAGCTGCCAGCTTTTTATAACTGAACACATGGCTGCCAGTATTTCTGCTTATGAAGAATGCAGTCKGGAGAATATGATCTGGACTGCCACAGTCTAATATCTCAAACACGAGGCAGCTAAAATGGGTGTTTTCAGAAATTTGCCTCTGATTCTAGGTTGGTGACTTCGTACTTTACAGGGATTTATTCCTCTGTACTGCACAGGATTAACAAGAGAAAAAAAAAAATCAGGGAACTAGAAAAAAACRGTTTTCTAGATCACTAACCACATTTCCCAAATGTGTGTTAAAAATCCCTAACACCCAAACCAACACAACTCCCCACCACTTAGGATTCRTATTATAAAAACATCAAAATGCCAWCCAAACCAAGATCYCATAGGAATTTTTCTGTAAGTACTAGGCTAATTTAGCAGCAGCACTAATACACAGTTTTGTTTCACAGGTTCAACGAATTTGAAAAAACCTGTTTTAAAAAAGGAAATGGATCAAGTGCTCCTTTACAGAAATTGAATTATGCAAAGGCATTCTAATACAAAAATATTACATTTAAGCATACAAGTGTATGTGCACMTGCAAACTCCTGCCAGTCTCCAGGAGTTCCACTGATYCAAACACCAACATCAAGTATTTCAGAAATGGAAAATGAAAATTTATTGTGCAGGGAATAGAGGATATTACCTCACCAGCAAATATCAGATCTTTTTCAAGATGCTACAGTGCCTAAAGGTACTTAGAGAATAATGGAGCTCTAGGAGATGCTGAACTCCCACAGGCAYAGAGAAAATGGAAAGAAAGAAGTGACTCGTGTGCCTTCAGCAGACTATTTAAAAACAGCAATGTATTTCTGGAGCATTTTTCAACAAACAGGAAAAAGCACGGGGTGRGGGTGGGATGGTACCAAAAGAGGGATCGAGACATGGCAACAGGCAAGCTGCTGCCTCACATGAAAACCCAACCAGCACCCAGAACCCCAGTGCTGAGTGTGATAAACATGATAAAATAGAAAATCCTGGAGCTTCAGGCATGCCTGGACCTCAGATGGGGAGTACTCTCCTCAGCATCATGGGAGAAAATGAGGTGGTTTGCTTTTTTTTGATAAAGAAGTTGCTTTATCAAGAACATGTAAAGTGACCAAAGAAAATGAATGATCTAAGGTCACTTCCAGGATATGAAGGTGACCTCAGTGGAAATGCAACTGCCTCCAGCAGAGAAGATGACTGGAGAGGAACAACCCAGGGCCAGTTACCTGTAACAGCCATGAGCCACACTTGTGTGGGCCACAAGTGTCAAAAACTGGTCCTGGTACTGCTGCAGTCACATAATGCTGATAGCCACTGCTGTTAGAGCAGGTTCAGAATCAATCACAGAATCAATCAAACACAACAGTACCACAAGATCTCCACACTGGAGAAATCAGACTCATTCAGGGCATGGAATTGTTGTGCTCTAAGGAACTCCAAGCCAGGGACGTGGTGAGAACTGAAGGTRGTGGATGAAGGCAGGGATTTACAAAGTTACAAAACACCTTCTTGAATCACCCTCAGTCACACTGCAGAGTTCCTGCCTGCTAAAAAGGAAGCTCGACATTTCATTTAAAAGGTCGTGCAAYACAAAACTTCAAAGAGGAAGGGCTAGAAGTGAAGTCAGTTTTCCAAAGTCAAATGCTTTGGGTTTGGATCATGAGTCACTTCATGCAACTCATCTCCTGGTTTTAGGTCCTGTCCCCTAAGCAAGGACCCCAAATACTTCAGGGGTGGAAAGAGGAAGTTCTGCTGAAGTCCTGCTCTTCAAACGGGAACTCYCTGCAGCTCTGAGAACATTGGGCTACACTTTCCCCATCTCATTGAGGCAGCAGAAAGAGAAGATGCACCCCAAGATATTCAAGTAAATATTAGGTAAGGTCACAGGAAGAGGATGGATCACAGGATGACAGGATGACCATGCCATCAGCCATCCAAGAACACTGTTAGATTTGTGTATCAGTATTTAGAAGGTAAACTAAAGGCACAGTCTCACCATCTTCAGCTGCACCAGCCAGACTCCTGGGAAGCCTTACAGCAGGGCTCAATTTGATCACAGTTTAACTGCACCATCAACCCTGCAGAGCTCAGGCTCAGAAAGAACAATTTACTGTCATTTTAACAGTYCTGCTCCTGGGGAAGCAGCAAATGCCAAGATCTTATCAGGGGTTACAGAAGTGCTCACAATCCATCTACTGAGGCACGCACACTAAGGAAAGCAATTCAAAAAAATTATATGAACTTACTTAAAAAAGTAATCATAGCATAAGGAAAAAGGCTTCCTCTTAAAGCTAGCACTGAAAAAAATGGTGATAGAAGGAAGAGTAAAAAAGTTAGGATAAAGTCAAGTGGAAGGTGCTCTTTTCCCAAGATGTCACTATAGGCTGATTTCACAATGGAAATACTCCTACAATTCAATGAGGTTGCACAGGTCTGGAGAGAAGAGCACAAGAAAACCAGCAAGTACCAAAGGACCCACAATAAACTTTACACAAATGGGGAAAGGTCTTCAGATTTCGCATGTGAGGGAGCAAACTGAGGCCCTGAACTCACTCCCCAACAAAAGAACCTCACATAACGCACACAACTGCTCATGTAATCCACTTTGACAAGGAAGATTTGATTTTTTATCCAACATTAAGCTTTACATCAGGATATYTGGGCAAGGACAAGAAATGAGGATGTAACTTGTAGGTAAGAGGAAGGTCATCTAAGGATCAGATAAATGAACAGACAATTGCATCACACAACACAAATCTTAACAAGCAGTGCAGAATTTTAGCCAGATAAGTGAAATAAATATGGATTTTAATACCCTTTAGAAACATTTTATMTAGTCTCCTAGTTTTGCTTTCAAGTAAGATATGGAGCATTGATTTGCTTATTAATCTCCTTCAAAAAAAAGAAACCAGTTGCCTGGTAAGTGAAGCTTCTTGCTGAGGTCAACAGCATGGAGAGGAAAGGACAGGCTTGTTTAAAGTTCAACACCACTATCACACCAAGTTCAAACACATAAATAAATAAGAGATCACACACTTGCAACACAGTTTTCCTAGAAAGCCCCCTGCTAATTCAGCACTGCCCAGGCACTCGGAACAGGCTGTGGCACAGAGGGTTTGTGACACCAGTCAGCTGCTGGGAGCACGGAAATAACCCCCCAGGAGAATGTAAACTGGGCATGACTGCCCTRTTAAATCATATCAACACATGGCAAAGTGGGCTCACTTTCCCCAGGCCTGCATTTAGCACAGCTCACAGGTATTATGGATTGTCTCTCAGCACTGACCAGTTCCAACATGCCTCACTGGAGAGGCTTTGAAAGCAAATCCTGCAATCCTTTAKTGCATCCACTTCATCCTGGGAGATAAGTGAGCTCTGTAAATGCTCAGTGAAACACCTGCACTGAATGGGTGTCAGGGTTGGGGTGTGTACCTCCAGCAGGGACAAAACCACCCACTGGTGTCACTTCCAAACTTCAGCACTGTGTTTATTCTGCCTGTTCCCAGAAGGAAGGCACTGCTGTCAATAAACCACAGCAATACTGCACAACTCAGCTGTTCACATCCTCATACTGCTTCAATGTCTGAAATAGCTGATTTTTTCATTCTGGTTCTTTTGAATGCTGCAGCAGAGCCAGGGAAATCAATGAGCTAAACTTTAGTATCAGGTTAAAGAATTACATGAGACTTCTCAAATTTCAGTATGCTCAAAATATAGTTTGTCCTTGAAATTTATGACCCATAACAGAAGAAGTTCAGAGCTGCTGGCAGGAACACTCAACTTCTGCTGTTTTGTAGTCATGTACTCACTGCCAAAACAGGAAACAACTGAATGGAGTGTCAGCGTAAGAAAACAACTCAAGTTCCCTTCTTCTTCACATCCATCTCTGCTTTTCCTCCCAGATACTCCAACTGCTCCAGAAGTGCATCTTGAACATCAYTGGAAGGATAGAGACTTTTGAGAATGCAAAATGGCTTTTTCTTGACAGCTGTTGTGCAAAAGCAGAGCTTTGCTATCTGTATCATCAAATAAAGTCAGTGCCAGGAAACAAACCACACTGTCAYTAAAGTGTCAAGAGATTCTAACTCAGCTGCTCTTCTCTAAGAAAAATAACCACCGAGATGAGATCCAGATCTTGATTTGCYTAAACATTAGGGGTCTCTACATAAAGAGTTTTGGTTTAACCTCATCACAAATAGACTGGTGCATCCGACAGAGCAGCTATCCACATAACTCCTAAAGGAATTCAGTCTGCATAGCAAATCCAGACCTTAATTTGTTTGCAACGGGTTTTGTGTGAGTWTAAAAATGTATCATTGCCGGCCTGTAGGGTATTCCAGGCTCCACAGACGGACAACTGTGGTTATAAACAGTCCTGCTTTCCTAGTTACCTAATATTTTMATTCTGACATCTCACAAGCCATCTAAGAGCATTATAGCTCTTGCAGAGCTACACCACCAAAAAAACACAACAAAACCCAAAGCTTTGCAGGCTTCAGAGAGGAAAAAAAGACATAAACCCTACAAATGCCAGAATGCAAGGGAGKTATGAAAAACACTTCTCACACCTTTCCTGTGCTGCATAAACAAGGTATTTTCTAGAATTTAGACAAGCTGCAAATTACATGTTTCAAATTGGAAACAAAAGGACAAGAGATGCCCCCCAGCTGCAGATAATTTACAGTTTCTCAAAGGGATCTCTGGCTTCACAAAATAGGAACCATGAAATAACTTTTTATCCATACTCACTGAGAGTCCTCTACTCTCTTTCTGAGATACTCTGCTGACAACCTCAGTTTATTAAGAAAGCAAGACTGTACTATCTCCCCAAAATCTTGCATAAATCATTATCACCATTTAATCTTATCATAAATGAACTAATTTGATTMACAAGGTTAAATAAGATAACCAAGTGTAAATCTTGCTTCCTCACCAGAAAACATGTTGCAGGTCTTAAAAGCTGAACAGATCTTTATAGATTCTTTTTCCTTTTGTCCCGCTTTTATCCCAGTGCGTGCCTCTGCTCCAATCTCTTGGCTCTGGACACATCCTGCTCCTCTATTCACTTGGCCATGCTGGCACATTGTCCACTAAAAAACCCACAAATTTGCAGAATATCTGGCCTTACCTAGAGCTAAGAAGGAATCCAAAAGGCCCCTGCAGAACCAGTTATTGTACCAGCAGAGAACATTATCACTGGCTGCCTGAAGAGATCCCAGGCAGTTGTTTAGTACTGAATCTACTGTCACAGTTTAAGGCCCCTAAATCAGTTGGGAAGACAATTAACCCACTCCCCTAATGAGCTGTGCCAGCACTGCTGCAATTAGCAGCAGCATGCAAACACAGAACATTTCTGTGAGCTCCATGAGTAATATCACAAGTGAGTCTGAAAGCAACCAGCCCTGGGTATTTGAGCTCCACTCGGCCTACTAAGCCTCAATTAAGTTTTTTAAAAAGAGCCCTCACTTTAGATTAAGACATGCACTTCAAATGCACTGAGCTACAACCGAAACTTGTCTGTGGTGTTTGTGTCCTTTCACCTTTTCCTGGAAAGTCTGTTGACTAAAAGCCAAACAAACAGCACAGCACTTTAGCTGTTTGACAGACAAACACCACAGTCATTTCACTCAGGAYAAATATTTTAAAGAAACTAAATATGATTGCAAATGTTCGATTTATTTTTCACAAAAGGAAAGTCAACGTTCATGCAGTTGTCTCACCAGCAGTTTAAACTCCTTCAGTTGCAGAACTAGGACTAAGTTTAAACTCATCAGCAGTTTAAACTTAATCATTTTTAATCCTTTTGGAGATCCCATGAGTTAAACATATCTAGGTTGCTAACTGGTACCTTAAAAATACTGGTCACAAAGACAGACAGCTGGAGAAGTCCAGTATTCCTCATCTACAGTGACATCTCCTCATCCATGACACGCAGACTTTGCTAAAGTACCAGAACTGTCAGAGAAACAAAGGCAGTYAGCATTTCCCAAGTGATCTCAATTTTGTCAGGATCATTTTCAGCTGAAGGTACCATACAGGATGTTCACTGCCTGGCACACAGACTGGGAAGGCACAGAGCTCACCAAGCTCAGCCTGAGCAGCTCTGCAGTTCAGCTCCACCGCGAGGTTCGCTCAGAAACATGGCCCAAACAAGCTCCAGCCACCTCCCTGTGTGTTATGAAATGATCCATGAAAGCACAAAACAAAGCACAGAGTGATTCCCCAGCCCCTGCAGCTGCTGTGACACACAGATCCTGTTCCCTCCCCAGGACAGCCCAACCACTGCTGGCAAAGGAGCCCAAGGAAAATGCAATGTTCCCAAAGCACTCCCCAAACAGCCACCAACACACCTGGCAACACAACCTCACCAACAATTAGCTTTCCCTTTCGTCCCTAATTGAAACTAATTGGGAGCATCCATGAAGCTGGGACTCCCTCAGGTACCTCCAAAACACACAAGACATGAGCAACACCTGCGGTGTGACTAAAACTTCCAGCTACTACAAACATCATCTCTCCTAAATCCATAATTTTGATTATCCAGTAGAGATAAAAAAATTATTTGTCAAGCTTTGGGACATTTTTATAGTTCTAATCTTCAAGGCAATCTTAACAAGTCAGAGAAAGAAAAGGTTTTTTAAATGGTTCCCTAGTGATGAGGTTGGGGTTTCATTCAGTTTGATTTCATACACATACGTTTAGCACTAGGGCAATTCCCTGGAAGGAATGTGATTCCCTGAATAAGATAACAAGGATTTTCAGTCCTGGATTTAGCAAACAGGACGATGCTTCTCACACTGCTTCAGTCACAGAGAGCTGAGGAGGTTCCAGGAGAAAACAAAGACACCACTCCCCAAAGGTGCCACTGACTAAATTAAAGGGGTTACCAGTAATGAAGACCAAAGAAATTTACAGTATTACTTGAAAACAGGAAATAATCTGACCTCAGAAATTCTGGTTGGTGCTCAAARCAAATATTACGAACTAGGTGGAATGAGAGTTGTCTACACAGAGACAGTGTGAGAGCAAAAAACTTCACCAATATCAGAGGGGCCTGACAGAACCACATGCACCTGAAAATAGAAAATCTGAGTTGTCAAAGAGCTCCAGACTTATTTACTTATCATGCTCCTTACAAAACCAACAGCTTGACTTGGCACCTCACAACACCCCCCAAAACCACAGTGAGTAATAGGGGAACCAGGAGACTTTGTACACCCCAGGACTTATCATCAATTCCTTTTTGTTATGCTGTTAACAATTCACAAAGACATCAGCATTTGCTGCCAAGGGAAAAGATGGGCTGGTTGTGAGAACATGCACACACATAATCTTTTGCTCATCAGAGAGTCAGAGCTACAAAAATATACTTCTAGGGTTTACAAAGCAAAATACCATACATTTTTTCACATCACTGCCATTGTCCTTTGAATACCCTAATGTCAAGTTTGTTGTTGMCATTACATTCCAAAATAAACATCTGTCTTCTTGGACTGCTAAAACATTAAAGGGTTTCAATGAGAAAGAGACCTCAYTCTAGAGCAGGGATTTTGATCTGCTCTCTCTCTTCTTGATTTGAGTTGGTTTGAAAGCCTCTTACCATCACGAAAACAGSATTTTGTGAAAACAGAATATATTTGCAAGCCTTGTTTTCTACGCCCAACACTGACTAAAACTAAACTCAGATCTTACAATGTGTAGGAGAGAGTAAGCAAGCTATTGGTGTTCACACAAGCAAATACGAATTATATTGGTTTTGCTTTAATACTTACCTGGAGTTAAACGAGTTATACATGCATTTAGAAAGTACAGCCACTTAAAGCACTTTTAGACACAAACTTGCCATATGCTATGTTAAAATTAGACTGATTTTTTTTAAGCAACAAATTCATGCGCAAAGTAGGTCTATTCAGTAGACACAGATTTTGAGGAATGGTTTTTCTCATCCAGTAATCTTTGCAGAAAGTTCCAAACAAAGCTTAGTTGAAAAAAGAAAATATTTCAGAATGTGATTTTGAAGCTGTCTTCACAWTATCTCACAGAACTGCAAACTCTTTGATCGATTCCAAAAGTAATGGACTGTTTGCACTAAAAATGCTTATTGTCAGGGTGATAAATATAAAACAATATGTTTTTTTAGAAGTAATAACATTGGTACCATTGAAAACTAGAGACTTTGTAAGCTGACTAAAAATAGTAATTTGAATTCCTAGCTTAGTCAGCTTGGCCAGAAACAGCTGTGTTCACTGTAACCTCTAATTAGTTTGCACATTATAAGAGCCCCRAAGATTTTTTCCCCTCTCCAAAACCTACTAAATTAGCCTTCACAGCACAATGCTGTTACCACACCAAATGCAACAGAATATTCAGACTTTAGAAAACTTCCCATTATTCTTTCTGAAACATTTCATTTATAAAGGCACATATTTGACAAGGTAAAGACAATGTCCCCTCTATCTGGAGCATTCAGAAGAGCCTGCCTTGAAAGGAAAAGACAAGRTCCAGTTCCCAGCTGCTTCAGATGAGAAAGCATGGTCTCAGTTCTAACCCAAGTAAACTGTTCAATACTTTGAAACTCTGAGCAACTACAGCCAAATTTAAAGCAAATTTAGTTTTCCTCATGGTTAAGGGGTGTCCTTTGGCATAAATTATTTCATTCACACTGGGTACTCCAGTAGGAACCTAAAAGCTAAATTGAACTTTCTAAGGTATATGCAAGTGTTAATGAAATAGTCAATGGGGCACATGCTCAGACCACGGCAGTGTTATTTTTCCATTTAGAATACCATGGGACAAGCAACAGCCATATTTCCAACTTTCTACTAACTCCACCAAAATTCTCCAAGTTCTAAAGTTGGATGTAGAGGAAGTACTAAAACACAACAAGAAAGAAAATGGTGGAATTGTTAAATAGGAAATTGTGAACTCTGCTTTACCTATTTAAAAAAATCATCATCTACATCTTATTCAGTGGCAAACTTCATTTCCTTGAAGACTGTGCACTGCTTTACTGGTTTTCTTGAGATGCAGTTTTTAAGTAGGACGTGTAAGGGGGGTAAACTGAATTTATTTAGTATCAAGAAACCCCATGCATTCAAAATGATGAACCACACGTCACACAGGTACCAGCTTCATAACGTAAATGGGTCTCCCTCCTGCATTCTGTTTGTTCCYTACAATTAAGGGTGCAAAACTGAATTCCAGCAAGTTCTAATCTATGGCAAAAGAATGTTTCATCCTGTTGGCCATCAGTAAGCAGACAGGCAATGGAACTGGATTCATTCTGCCAAAGCACGCTCATTACACTATTACTAAAAGCTTTTTATCATTTCTAACCTAACAAGATTCCAAGAGTTTAAAGAGAATGTACAATTAACAGGATTGCACAATGCAGGTTCATGCCTCTGCATGCAGGGAAAGGTCAAACTCGAGCTTTGCTCCTCCAGCAGAACCAGCAAACAGTTGGGCTTTCAGCAGCTTTGCTTTTCAGCACACTGCCCAAATCCCTCTTTGGGAACTTGAAGGAGCTGGAACTACTTAMCTACCATTGCCAGAGAGAAGTTTAAAGTATCGTTCCTTAAGAAAGACTTGGACTGAAATTGAAGAAACTTGCTGGATTACAAATTTGCATGAACAGCTCGTTGCACTTGGGATCTGTTTAACATGGCGGTATAATAACAGATGCCCACTTCACTGTATTTAGAATATTCAAATTTGGAAAGGAAAATTGTAGTGATGATTAAAAGCATACTGAATTCACTGAATGGTGCAACCTACAGGTTGCCAAGCTACTGCAATGCACACAAAAACCTGCTGAGAACAAACAGTACTGCTGAAAACAGATGTTAGATAAAGCAGAATTAGGATACTCCTGGTTTTTCACATGACTGTCTAATTTGTGTTTAGGAAAGCAATCTAACTCAGTTAGGTTAATATTAAACCTTGCAGCATTCTGAACCTGAGCTGCTCAGCTCCCAGCCCAAATACAGCTCTGGATAAGTCAAACTGAGCTGCCATTTGCCCACCCCACACGTGTTCCCAGCTGTGTGACTGGTGTGCCATGGCAGGGTGCACATTGGCAGGGATGGGGACAGGACACACTGTCCATCTTTCACAGCTCTGGGACAGGATGGCCATACACCTCTGCTCTGCACCAAAGTTTAACAGGAGAAGCTACACGTAAGAGCAAAATGTTTACACAACTACTTCTCACCTCAGAGAGAGAAAAAGCCAATGTGCTTTTTGGAAAGAGAAACTTAACCCTTAAATACTTACAGCAGAATTGTAACTGTGTAGAAAATCTACCTATGGTCAACAAGCCTGGGAACTGGTGGAAAGACAACCCCTCCCATAACCTCAAACCAGCCAATCTCACATGCTAAAATATACTCATTATTTTTAGTTCTCCAGGTTGCAAAGCAATGCTTCAACACACTGACAGAACCAATCCTGTGTTAATAGAGGATGTTTTAACTGTCACCACAGGGACAGAGAGCTTTCCCATCCACCAGTACAGGACATCTTCTCATCTGAAAGCAACTGAGCATTTATAAAAACAAATGTCAGTGTTAACAGGGACATCACATAATCAAGGTAAATGCTCACAGACATCCCACTGCAGCACASATTAGCACTCTGCACTCCAGCACATGAAAAAGACTGCAAAACTTGACAAGCCAGGCCTTCAAAGGACTGCTGAATGCTCCCCATGCTAATGAACCAGACTGCAGAGTGGGAGTCAGCTGCGTGGATCTGATGAGATAAACACTTTTGCCACTTCATACATCCACTCATCCTGCTAGTTTCAAATAATTAATTCTGAGAACACCAACTGATTTAGCAAAGCCAAGCTACCCTAACAACTTGTACCTCTCACAGTGGCAGTATCCTCTGTGCAAACACATGACTCTTTTACTTCCAGCACTCCTTGCCAGCCCAGACCTTGCTGCACTGGACCCACCACACCCCAGGCTCCAGCAGACTCTTGCTCATCATGTTCCACTTCCTGCCAGCTGAAGGCAGTTATCAGCTGTGACTAACCATGCTTTATCACTYGATGTCTACCTCAAATCCTCATTTGCAGTCGTGGCACAGATCTGGAACACTTACAGAAAAAGAATGCTAAAAAATGCAGTAAATATCTTTAAATAAACCCTTCACACCTATCACATCCCTTTCCATTCCCCATCCTCCCAAAAGACTGCTACACCAAAGGCTTTTGAGCACTGATCCACAAATRGAGGTTATCAACTATCAATCACACACAGGTGCTGCCTCTTACATCAACACTGCTGAGGGCAAAGCATTTTTAGGTTGTATTATTCTCCTGTAAGTATTTCAAGACACAATTTTGCCTGTAGAGAGAGTTTTATACGCAGAACACGTTGTTAGCGAAGACTTTGGTAAAGAAAACCCAAAAGATGCAGATGTTATTACATGAGAGCAATAAATRTTGGAGTGCTTGCTCCTAATGGGGAGCAGTATTAACTTCTTTAGCTACACTTCAAAGGTAATAACCACATAACAGTTTTACCACCCCAAATTTCAKGTGGTAGAGCACTGAGCAGGCAGAGCAGCAAACAAGGAATTTGCTGCTGTCAGCCAGTCACTCACAGAGAAATATCTGGACACTGAGAATTATCTGTACACTGGGTTGTGTGGGTGACCAAGCAAAGCCTTGGCTCCCAGGGGAGGCTCCTGATGGTCAGCTTTACACAAATGATAAACATGAAATCAATCACAAATAAGACATAAGTCAGTAGTTTCCATGAAAYCTTTCTGCTCTGTCTGCTTCCTGACAGGCTCTAAAAAGACTGGACTTTCCCACTAATGCTCTCATGTGGCCTAATAAATCAGGGAACTTTGCAGCTGTAAAGATTTCCCATATTTTCAACCTCCTGTTCCAATCTTTCTCCTCTTCTGAGCACCAGATGAGTCTGATGGATGCAGAGAAGCACCAGAAGCTGGGGGTCCCCCTGAAAACAGCCCTGACCTGCCCTGGTCATGAAATACTTGWGGCCAATTCTGAGAAAGTTTCAATACTGGGAATGGAAACAAAGTACAGGCTGAAATGCAGTTCTTGTTCATAACATCTCACAGAGACCAAGAAGTTCTTGGTGACAACCTAGATTCACTGTGAAAATCTCCATTAACAGAAGTTTAAGAAAGAAGTGACAGCGTTTATTTCCAATTTAAATTCCTAAGGAAATAGATAAAAACATTTTCTAGAGCTGGGGAGCTGCCCACCCCACTCCCCTTTATTGGGTAAAACAYCCCATTTCTCTTCCACTTCTGCATGTATTTGGAAATCTTGTCACATGTATTTGCATTTTAGCTGTTTAATAAGCTATGTAGTATTTTTCCAGTTCTTGCTCCAATGACCCACCCTTTCCTTCTTTCCAAAAGAAGTTCCTCTTACTGAAACCTCTTGCTCATGTCAGAGCTGTATTTTTTCCTGTAGCCCCCTCTTTAGTCATTGATGGCAGTGCAAATCTTAAGAAAGGATATACAATTCCACACAGGGATGGCAGAGATTTAGTTGTACTTCAAGCAGCTGCAATGACTGGACAGAAGACAGTGGAAAAAACAGTCCCCACAGAGTAAAATGGAATTGAGTCTTCTGAACTAGCATGGGTTATTTTTCCTGTCAGAAAAAGGAAGTATACTCYTCCTTAGTCAAAGATGCATTTTTAAAATAGATTTCACATTTTACTTCCTGCCATCACATTAAAAGGTCACGCTGTTTATTCTACTGTAACCTGTTACTGTGGGATCAGGAATGGTATAAACAAGCAATGCTCATTGGAACGTGCACCAGGGAAGAAGGTTATGAGAACATTCCTCTTTATGTGCAGAACACTTGTTCCATATAAATATAAAGAATCTGAGAAACAGAGTGTCTTTTGTAGGATGGCTCTCAGCATCAAGTACTAGACGAATCAAGTACTTGACAGAAGCAGCATAAAATTCTGTGAACTTCAGATACAAGAAAAAGCACCTGACAGATCACAAATATAATAGCTACTTTAGGTTCAGAATAGTACTATGTAGTAGCATTTTTAACAAGCAATTATTTCAGTACATGAAGTACAGAGGGCTTTCAGCCCACAGGGGAGGGTTTCCTCTGTCTGCAGCGAGGTCTGGCCAGCTCCACACTCACCCCTGTACTCCACAGAGGTCTTTCTGTAATTGCATGGACTGGCAGAATACAAAACCTGCTGTATTGTTGCTTTATTTTCTATTTCTACTGATGTCGAAACWGTTTTAAGCTTCTAAGGAAAAGAAAAAGACAGCACCAAACAACACAAATCTGATTAAATGATCTCTTCACAGCAAGTGAAACAGGTAAATCTTCACCACTGATCTCTTCACCCTCAGTCTGAAGGTAACTTTTGACCCCTTAAACCACAAAGCATCCACAACAACCAAAAGCTGAGACAACTGTGGAACTCCCTAAAGGCCTGGATCCTAACAGCAGGAAATCAAATATTCTATACACAAAATAGGAATCAAGTTTTAGTTCCTAACAATGGAAACAGGCTTTTAACACAGGTACCAGTATCTTATTTAGGTAGATCACATATGGGACTAAWGTTGGATTCAGCAGAAAGGGTTTGTTTATTCCTCCATGAAAGATATGCCTAACTAGGAGGTGGAACTGTCCAAATATTTTTTCATTCCAGAGATTAACAAACCAGCAACTACATAAGATACATTTTCAGCACCAATGGCACCAAAAGAATTCTGCCTAAAAGGATAATGTAACTTATCACACCAGCAAGGACAGATAGGAGGTAGGAAGGGAGTATCCTCCTCCAGTGACACAAATCACTGGAGRAAAACATACAGCATACACACACAGYTTGGGAGGACTCACATCTCAYYTGGTGCYGATGATAAATGTTTTAAGTTGAAAAATATACAGATTCTAACAGTTAAACCGCAGATCTCTGAAGTATACTGGATTTATACTGCTTTGGAGCAGTTGCCCTTTACCAATTTGTTACTCYACTACTTACAAATGCAAACCTCAGWCWTWWACTGAAACATTTATCAGTCCATATTCTAGGACAAAGTATTGGCCATGATGACAGCATATGGAAAGTAAACCTACAGAACTAAAAATAAGAAAAAACAGAATTAAAAATATTTCTAAAAGTTTCATATTATGCCAGCTCACTTTCCTTCCCAACAAGGACAAAAATTGTTCACTGCTGTTCCATGAACAGACTTTCTTAACTGCAGAAAACTCAACCCAATTTGAAAGCAGATCAGCTATCACCATTAGCAGAATCACATGCATTTCCAAGAATCACTTTTACCAGTTTTTCTTGGTATACTGTGACAGGCAAGCTGTTGAATCTTAGCTGTATTCTGCGTGGGTGAGAGAAAAAGCACATCTAAATTCACAGGGTTTGGTAGAAAATGAACTGGAATTTGTACTACATGATCTACAAAGTGAACACACAAAGGCATTTGGATGCTCTATCAAAGTGCCTCTCCCAGTCAAACCAGCAAGGGCATGTCTCCTGGCACCAGAAAGAAAAAAAAAAAAAACCTCTTTTGCAAATCAGCATGAAACAAGTTGACCAATGACTAAAAAAAGCCCAGCAAACCTCAATGGGCAGCACTGCAAACATCCCAGCTCAGAGATCAGATCAAGTCTGTGTTCCTYATGAACACTGCAGAGAAGCAATCACTCAGTGAGGAATCACTGAATGTCCTCAGGTATTTAATGAGGCTAAATTCACAATTCAAACAGGCATTTAAGTTATGCTAGTGACACTGATCTAAAACCTGATAATTCKCATGTTTACAAGAAAGTTGCAATGATATTTCAGCATAAGCCACAGCTTACAAAGTCTCAGCTAAAGAGAAACCTTGGAGAAAGTCCATTTGCAAAGCAAGTATTACAGGAAAAGATTTAATTTAAATGTTTAGTTAACTATAGGCTGAACTGTTATTTCAAACCTACCCAGCATATTTAGAAAGCTATTTTAGTTTGAAAAAATATTTGGTCTACCACTACCACATTTTATTCTCTGCTTACAAGGGCTATTTCTATTTGAATTTACCATCATTTGGAATRTGGCCAACACTGCTTTCTCCTTTAGTTTCCTTCTATACATCTGCATCTCCAGCACAGAGAGGAGACATAAGTAATACRTGGAAGAACACATCAACAAGATAAACCCCTTCCAAATATGCTCAGAAGCAGGTGAGTACTGTGTGCACATTGTATAATTTCTAAATTTTTAGCAAATGATAACCATAACAGGCTCCATTTCTTTATGTTCTAGCTCCAGCAAGGCTATCACAGAAGCTCTGGGTTCAAGCATTTAGAATTTAAATTCTGTAGAACAAGCAAGAGTAAGTGGCTCAGTAGCTTTATAMACTGGGACTTTCCCAATCTCAAATCTAGACACAAGTGGTGCTGATCTGAGAAAGGCASCAGTAAAACCCAACCAATGCAGCAGCGCCGTGAGCCAGCCCCAACAGCACAAAAGGTACCATCACCCAGAGCTGAACAGCAGTTCTGCTTTCCAGGCAGGATCCTGACTTTGTGAGACAAGCAGAGTGCCCTGAGCCAACCCCAAAAGCACAAAAGGTACCATCACCCCCAGCTGAACAGCAGCTCTGCTTTCCAGGCAGGATCCTGACTTTGTGAGCTGAGCAGAATGCCCTGAACCAGCCCCAAAAGCACAAAAGGTACCATCACCCACAGCTGAACAGCAGCTCTGCCTTCCAGGGAGGATCCTGACTTCATGAGCCACAGACACTTTGCTTTTCCATCACTCACCCTGCACTCGTGTAGCAAGACTCAGTGACTGTACAGCACCACAAACATAGAATATCTTTGGCTTATTGAAGGAACAGAGAGACTCCCTGCAACTCTGAGCTCTAAACCAGCTTTCCATAASCAGAGCCAATCACGCAAAGCCTCCAATGAATCAACAGAGCACGGATTAAGCAGTGGCAAGGCACTGCATGCAGAGACCTGCAGCTCCAACTGGCAGAATRAAGCAGAAAGATGCATTTATAATAAGTCATGCTCATGCCACAATCTATCTGCTGCTCAGCACCAGGGCAAAGGACTAACCCACATGCTTTCAGATTGCAGCCTGCACACTTGCTGCAGCTTATAAACCAAAAACACTTGTAGAGCTTCCTGTTCACTGACTTTAAATACAAAAYACAACCACACTGCTACCAGTCTGCAGGGTCAACCATTTCAGTTTACTTTCAACATCAAAATCCATCCACATATTCTACAAATCTTTTTCCAGAAACAGTGAATACCTAAAAAACTTCCCATGCCTTTTTCCTCCTGACAGAGGGACATCCAAAATGTCATGATACCTTTCAATCTTCCCCCATAATCTGAGTGAAGTTTATTAATTTCCATAATTGGTAGTATTTTAGTCTAGCTTAGAGAGGTTTRGAAAAACTAACATTTACATTAATATTTGTTTAAAAGACCCTCCAAAATTCAAAAAGAAACTGAGAACAGTTACCGGTCTCTTACAGGCCTCAATCCCAACTCCAACTACAGTTCAGCTTTCCAAAGCACAGTTAGTTCTGTTTTCAGGATACTCTCTTCCAAACCTGCTTGAAAATCTAAATTATATCCAGTTCTTTCTTATTATATTTTCCCCTAACTATCAGAAGAATAAAAGAGTGCATATTTTAGTTTCATTTTGCTACCTTCACATGCAAAACTCTGCATGAGCTGTCCCCAAATATATGCTCTACCTTCATCCATGCAAATGGGATCCCCACTTGAACAGCACATCAGTAAATAATTCAGAGGTATTTTTACTGTTCCTGATAAGCACATCAAAGTTAATATCATTGGCCAACATATCTAGTTTATATAAACACAAGAAGCAACTCTACCTGTRTTTGAGGGTTGTGTTTTCAAGATAATATCTCGCTCTATCACCCCATGAAAGAAGTTAGAAACTAAAATATCTCCTAAAGTTTTGGAAGACTTCTGCATGTAAAATTACTATGAAAATCTGATATTGCACTCACTGTGAGCAAATGACAATCTAGTGTTGCTTTGATWTTCTGGACAAATAGCTATTTTTCTTCCCTGCTCTAAAAGCCTAAGCTGTGCTTTCCTTAGCTTTGGGGTATGGTTTTTTTGTTGTGACATCTCCAGAGTGAATGCTTTCCATTCCAGTAGATACTTCTAATGATATTTATGCAGGCTACATATCATTCACTTACCCCCAAGCATTTGTTTTCTGTTGTACCTTTACCACAGCTAGCACATGGTAAAGCTCACAACCCTTTAACTTACTGTTTTATGGAAGAGGACTTTAAATTGAATTTCCTTTCTCACGCTTATGTTTCTCTAAAATACAAGCAACAGCCAGAACCTGAGCACTTCTTTTTTATCACTTGGGTCCCTGAACAATCTCCACAGGAGCTCATGGCTCATAGTTCTTGTAGCAAGTAAATCTAGGGGAAAGTAAAGGATAGAAACAGGTATGAACGACCAAACAAGCATTAAAAAAAAAACAAAAAACAAAACCAACATAACATGAAGAGCTTCATCACTGTTCATGCTGTTCTGAGCAGCTGTACAGAGAATGGTTCCACTACCTGTGCAGTGCCCAAGACATGGCTGTGACAAAATCACCTACACAAGATCTTAATTTTGAGTCTGTGTCCCCATCCTGTGATTAATTGTGCTGAAAAGAGAAGGTAATCTAAATTCTGTCCTTTCACAACTGTACTATCATAGCTGAACACAGCTTCCGGTCATCCAAATAAAAGAAGCATGGACAATTTTAACCCTTTTAAGTCATGTGGCAGCCAGACAAATCTCCCTGTGGTCACACCACCCTGTTTATTGCTAATTCCTCCTGGAGATGCTGCACACTGCTGTATCTCCAGATAACACAGACAAGGAACACGAGGAGGTGACAGCTAGCAAGCAACATATGCTTCACCTGCAATACTGGTGAACATTTCTGGATTTCAGCAGTTACAATCGTAACACTTAGCTACTATAACATGTGGTACAATTATCTTGGGGGAAGACATTTTTCTGCACCGGTAACATTYATTATTCTACTTACTGCATTCTCCAAGCAAAACTGGCATTGTAGGAAAASTGCTTTGTTAACGTCACAGCTCAGACACCAAAAGCACAGATTATAGAGAAGTACTTTGTTCTTCCAGATGTACRTGACCTGCCAAGTTGCCATTTTCAACAGCTTATTTAAAAGCAGGATACAGTTGAGAAACTGAATTTCATGTCATAGATGCACATTTACTAATCAATCTTAGGGAAAGAAAAGAAAGTAAAAATCCACCCCCTGTGCTTGTCAACAGTTGGATRCAAATCAAAGAATCACTTTAGTCCTTTTTTTTTTTAATTGAATTTTAGTGCTCAATCAAAGCTCACGCTGTGCTACAGTTTGAGCAGGCTACTGAGTCATATCATTCAAARAAAGTAGGACAAAAATATCACTGAATGCCAATCCCTCATTGAAAATGGGCCATTCCCTCATTCGCCTTAGATATTTCACTTCTGTAATTAAATTGTACCTGCAGAAATGTACCCCTTCCATTACAAAGCTCTATTACTCAAAATCATTTCCTGAGCACTAAAACTGCAACATRCCAAAGCATCCAGAACAGTTCAGCAAAAACGTAACGTCATATTTCCACATGACTTTCAACTGATACAGCCAGCAAACACTGACACTCTGCAGGGATGGAAATGTAGAAAACGGACCTTCTGAAAAGCATGCACAACATTTCATTCTTATTCTCTAGATGCTCGACAACTGAAGATGCTCACCCTGAAAGCTATTACTGTTAAAACTTGCCTGCTGTGGTTCTGAAACTGGAGTCCATTGATTTCACTTTTATACAACTTCACTGCTTTTCTCAGCAGCCTACTTCCAGGAAATGGACACTGAAAGGAACCAAAGCTCAACGTCTGTTGCAAACATGAATTTCAGCTCATTCATTCATGAAATACACCAGCCTAAACGTTCAAATGGATGTTACAGCAATGCTGTAACTGACTGAACACATCCACCCAGTCATTCATGTATTTCAGCTTCTCGTAAATTTCCTTTTAGATAAGGGTGTGAAGARCTTCTAAAGATAAATGCACTCATTTCTGTGGCTTTTATGCCAAGCTGGATCCAGTAGGCAAATACTGTCGCAAGCATTCACGTTTGTCACACAGTTTTAAATATCACCAAAAAAATTAAACGCAGTAAACGACACTTGTGCTAGCTGCACAAGTATTACTAACACGCTGTTTCAGGCTCTGTTCTATCATTAAGGTGACTGAAAAGCTAAACGCATTTGATGCCCCCATCACTGCTTTTCGGCTCAAACCCAAAGACAAATCCGGGGGATTCAGCGCCCCGCGGCCCGGGAGGGGCAGCTCTRACAGCACCGAGGGCTGATGTCCCCGCGGGGCGAACCGAGGATGTGAATGTGAGAGCGGAGCTCCAGCGCCGAGAGGGGCTGCCCCAAAACCGGGCCCGCGGCCCCCGCTCTGCTCGGCTCTGCTCAGCTCGGCTCAGCTCAGCTCGGCTCGGCTCAGCTCAGCTCAGCTCAGCTCGGCTCGGCTCTGCTCAGCTCTGTCCAGCTCTGCTCCGCTAGGCTCGGCTCAGCTCTGCCCGCGGGGTGCCCGCACGGCCGGGGGTTCCCGTACCCCTCTGCGGCGGCGGCCGAGCGGGGAACGAGCACCGGCACCGAGGGCGCGGGGGCGGCGGGCAGCGGTGCCCGGGCAGGGCAGGGCAGGGCAGGGCAGGGCAGGGCAGGGCAGGGCAGGGCAGGGCAGGACCAGCCCTCGGGGCCGGGGCAGCACCGGCAGCATCGCGGGGAGCGGGAGGCGCCGGGCACAGCCGGGGCAGAGCCGGGGCAGAGCCGGGGCACAGCCGGGGCACACCGGCCGGGCGCTGCCCCTCACCTGGTAGATGGCGGCCCAGCTGGCGGCTTGGTCGAGCCGCTGGAACTCCTTCTCGATCTCCATGACGGGGGCCTGGCCCCCCGCGCCGCTCCGGCAGCTCCGGCTGCAGCTGCTGCCGAGGCCGCGGCGGCTCTGCCCGGCCCCCGCCCTCCCGCTGCCGCCGGAACTGCGCACCCGCCCCGCCGACGCGACGTCCGGGGCGGCGGGAGAGGGGGAATGCCCGCCCAGAGAGCCGGGGGGCTGCGGGGGCCGGGCCGTGGAGAGTGCCCTCAGCCCGCACCGCTCCGGGGGCAGTGCCCTCAGCCCGGACCGCTTCGTGGAGAATGTCCTCAGCCCGAGCCGCTCCGGGGACAGTGCCCTCATCCCGGGCCGCTCCGGGGATAGTGCCCTCAGCCCGCACCGCTCCGGGGAGAGTGCCCTCAGCCCGCACCGCTTCGTGGAGAATGTCCTCAGCCCGAGCCGCTCCGGGGACAGTGCCCTCATCCCGGGCCGCTCCGGGGATAGTGCCCTCAGCCCGCACCGCTCCGGGGAGAGTGCCCTCAGCCCGCACCGCTCCGGGGGCAGTGCCCTCAGCCCGCACCGCTCCGGGGACAGTGCCCTCAGCCCGCACCGCTCTGTCCCCACAGCCGCTGCCGCTCCCCCGCGGGCCGGGCTCGGCGCTCGCCGCTCCTGCAGCCCCCGCTGCCCGGCCCAAGCCCCGGGTACGGTGGGTCTGGCCCGGCGGAGGGGCCGCAGGATGGGGGCGGCAGCGAGGACACGGCCGAGCGGAGCCATTCTGCCCCCGGGCTGGCCTCTGCTGGCGGCTGAGCGCGGGGAAGGGCTCGGGGCGGGTGCTGGAGCTCTYCATCCGCGGCAGGAGGGTCAGGAGTCTTTGCATTCTCCTGCGGCTATTTGGTTACAGAGGAAGGGCTGCGAGGAAACCGGTGGAGTGCTGCCAGGGCCTGATCTGGTAGCGCAGAGTGTTTGGATGGATTGAGACCATGCGCTCGCTTAGATAGGCAAGACATTCTCTCTTGTGCTGACGGAAGATGGAGAGAGAGCTTTTGCTCTTGCATGGTCTGCAGAATGAAATGTTCTCGTGTCAGTTGCCCAAACCCTTTGATCTGTGCCACAAACTCTGGATGGTATCTGATCATCTCTCCTCAGTGCTCAGATTCATACTCAGAAATGGCCATTACTATTCACATGCTGCAGTCCTACCCCAGGAGGTAAACCTGGCAACCTACCCCGCCTTTTTCATAAGGCCATTCGCTTCCAAATGGAGTTGTAGCCTACACATCTCAGAGAGCCCACATCCTTATTCCTGGATTTGAAATCCAGTTATTCCTACCATAGTCATCCCAAGTTATATATCCCAAACAAAATGATATTCAGCTGAAGATTTCATAGAGTAACCTAGAAAATCAGTATATCGTACATTTTTTCATAAATCTCTGTTCATCACAGTGGCAATATGTGTGACAAGTAATTTTAAATATGTCCGTCTGGTTCAAATGATTTTACTAAATAACTGGACATTTTTGAGTGTGTAGACTATGTTATAAATGTTAGGTTTTACCTGTATATGCATGTAKAAAAGAAGCAGTAGAGACACACATTGTGACTCTCATTTTGGCAAAGTGCAGCAAATTGAGCTCTCCCGGTGCCCGTGTGCTCTCCTGGTGCCCCTGAGCTCTCCCGGAGCCCATGCTCTCTCCCGGTTCCCGTTCTCAGTCCCTGTGCCCGTGCTCTGTCCCTGTGCCCGTGCTCTCTCCCGGTGCCCTTTCTCTGTCCCGGTGCCGCTGCTCTGTCCCTGTGCCCGTTCTCTCTCCCGGTTCCCGTTCTCTGTCCCGGAGCCCCTGCTCTCTCCCGGAGCCCCTGAGCTCTCCCGGTGCCCGTGCTCTCTCCCGGGCCCATGCCTTGTCCCGTGCTCTGTTCCGGTGCCCGTTCTCTCTCCCGTTGCCCATGCTCTATCCCGTGCTCTGTCCCTGTGCCCGTGCTCTGTCCCGTTCTCTCTCCCGTTGCCCATGCTCTGTCCCGTGCTGTGTCCCGCGGAGCTCCGGCGAAGGCCCCGGGCCGAGCCCCGTTCCCGGCGGAGCGGGATGTGCCGCGGGGCTGTCCGGAGCCGCTGGGTGTCACTGCTCCATCGCTGTGGAAGCAGCGCTGACACCGAGCCGGGATTGCGGCTCCTCGGGGCCGGGGCGGGACAGAGCTGCTCGTGCGATCCAACCAGTTTTTACACTCTTTCTTTCCATTCCTCGCTGTGACGATGTACTTTCCCACTGGCAGACTATTTCAGTCTGCATCTGCACAGAAATTTTGCTCTGACAAAGTTTGGCTTGTTTTGTAAGATTTTCTTCAGAGACTTCTGAACTGTTCCCTGCTTAGTAGGAASTACTACAAATTAAAAACTCCCAAAACTTACAATACAATTTAGTGATGATTGGAATAGAGTAGGAAAAGTAATAGGAATGCCTGGGATTGGAATTGTTACAAGAAGGTGTGTTTTCATGACTTTTCCAGTCCTGGCTTGCAATGGGAAAAGGATAAATTAATCTCTGGATTTAAAACTTCAGCTGAAGCCAGAGGGGGAAATAYCTGTTTACCCAGTGCTGAATTGGACTCAACTGGCTCCACGCTTTTGGATGCTTGTCCTGGTAGAGTTTAAGGTCTTAAATATGTTCCAGTCAAGAATATGGGCTAAAAAGAGCCACTTGAATCAGACATCTGTGCCCTGCAAATGTGTTCAACCCTTTAATAGATATTTAGTCCTCAAATTGTGCCTCCACACAAATGCAGAGCAGCAAAGCATTTCCTAACAGCCTCCCTGAAATTTATGATCTACCTTACAAAATACTGAAAGTTGCAAAATCTGCAAAGCATTGCAGGAAAAAATAACCCAGAAGAGATTAAAAGTATTACTGGTGACTTAGAGTCTTATAATAATGGAGGATTAGGTAAATGAAAATGTTCTTTGGTCTCAGGACACAACCCTTCTCACACTTTGCACAGAGGAAGGCAGTCCCTTCCCAAAATAATTCCAACCTGTGCAACATGAGGCACATTGCTTTTTCTTCCCTGTATAGTCTGATCCAGAGGTTTTGGTTTTCAAATGGTCCMTTAGAACCTGGCACTTGAAATGACAATCAGAATCCAGGGGAAAGGGTTGGACTGTGTTATTCATTTTGACTTCATCAAAAAGGCAGGTGCTTGTCCAAAACTCACTCCTGCATTTCATATCCTCTCTTCATCCTCCACCATTCAAAGCAACTYGATGGAGAAAATTGCAAATACACAAACTACAAATACACTCTGTGGAGTGGCAGGATCTGTGACTCCTCAGGACTTACTGCTCTGTCAGTTGTCAGGCTTGTCCTTTAGATTTTGGGGAAGGGATGGGATGGGATGGGATCAAGGGGATGGGATGGGATGGGATGGGATGGGATGGGATGGGATGGGATGGGA